>NW_020955871.1:333133-439407 GCF_003031625.1 Empidonax traillii
TATGTACCACCAAAACTCTTGAGTATCTCAAATGAGTTTTCATGTGCCTCCCACCCTCTGGGCTCTTTCTGAACAGCCTGCTGGCTGAAGTGACAGTATCTCCCTGAGGTTTGGACAGCCAAGTCAGTTTTCAGCTTAACTTTATTTCTTCCATTAAGCAGCTGGACTGTTGGGAGGTGTGTTGGGACGGGAGGGAGGAGATTCAGTCTGGTGGGGTGAAGAAGGAAGATATGTTTGTATGTGCTTGCTCAGAAGGCAGCAAGCAGGGCAGCCTGTAAACTGAATGGATTATGTATCTGGGAAATGTGTGTTTTACTTGAGATAGTGAGCTAAAATGTCAGCATACACCAGGGTGGATTTCTGTCTGGGTGTTCTTTCAATTTTACGGAGGGTAATATGTCATGGGTTTGATTTTGTTAAAGTGCTGTTGAGAAGGAGTGTGCTTGGGGGGAGGAGTTAAAAGGACAGCTGACACACTCCTTCAGACTGGGGTGGATGTAAGGTTTGGCATGAATTGATTTAAACTACTGCTTACCTTTTCTAAAAAAAGGGGCAAAAAAGAAGAGAACAAAGTGAACAATACAATTTATTGATGTAGGTAGGATGAAAGACCATATGTTTCTGCTGCTCAGAAAGCAATATTGACTTGTCCTAATTGTCTGAAGAGATAAAAATGATGCTCATTCGATGCACTGCAATGTCAATTGCACAAACTACAGAAAACAGGTGATATTTTTATGGAAAGAGTTGCGAAATTTAACAGTTAAAATTCAGAGTCAGAATTTTACCTGTCTTTGAACACTTCTATTTGTAACTGGTCAAATCTTTAAAACACTCAACTTGCTTTTTCAAGAAATTTTGTAAGATGTTCCCAATTTTTATAAAAACATCAGCTTGCATTTTATTTGTAAAAGTTTATCCAATTTCCTTGCTTGTCTCAGAAGTCCCACTTTTAAGCTTTGTTTTATATCTTAAAATCTTCAGGATGTGGCTTTTTACTTTTAGATTGCACTTATGTGGGTCTCTCTTTTGTATTTTTGGAAACACTAATTAAGAAGTAGAACAAACTGTACATAAAAGAATTGGTGATGATTGAATGGTTCACACATCCTTAAAGGAAACTGGTACATTTGTGTTGCATCAGAGCACTGATAAAGTCATGTTGGATATACAGGCTTTTTTACATACCTGGAATTGTTCAGGCTATGAATTTTAAAAAGAAGAAAATTTCCCCCATATAAACTAGCTGATCTGACGTGGTGGATTATTGCTACACGTTGAGACTTGAGTAGTTAAAAGTGCTTGATCTGCCTTCAGGGGGGAATTAAAAATACTAAAGTGCTTTTGCTGTAGTTTGGCGCTATAGGAGGGCAAAACCAGCCTGCTGCTTAGGCAAGTTGTGGCAAGTATGTCAGTTGCATACATACTTCTGTTGTGAAGGAATCTCCAGAAGTTCTCAAGGCTTTGTTAGGGAGACACAGCTGAAATATTGTTTGTTTCTTTTTCTGACCACATCCTTGTGCTAACTGAGTGGGGGGGGGGGGGGGGGGGGGGGGGGGGAAGGGAGGGAAATAAACCAAGAAAAAATCAGTAAAGAGCTAAATAAAAGGACTAATATGAAAAAAATTATTAAGGATGACTTGTATTTGAGAGTGATTATAAATATGATTAATAAAAATGTTTCTAATTAAAGTGCAACTAAAACTGAAATAAAGGATGCATGCAGAATATGCTGAGCGTGGGAAACTTATTTTGGTGTCAGTTTTAATTTTTCTTTTATAGGGAAGAAATGATTAAGAATCATTAGCTTCTGAGCAGAACAGCAGTTCTAAAGACACATGTAACAGATTTTTATTGCTTATAAATTTTCAATGAAAAATTCAGAATTCTAAGGCATTTGGAAAATGTTGCTGTCTCTATTGAGTAAATATCTAAGGTTTGACTGGTTTTTTTTTTCTCACTTTCTTTTCAGAGTTCTGTACTTCATTTGTTTGTACTGTGTTTGGAGACCTTTCTCCAGTATTTGGTTACATACCAGCCAACTCGTAGCTGTTTACATCTAGTTGTCTGCTCTCACATCTCTAAGCACCCGTTGGACTGGGGGAAAATGTCTTGATGGATCCATCCTAAGTGTGATATGTGAACAGCTCTCCTCAGTGGTTAACAATGGCTTCTAAGTGGTAAGATATTTTTCACAATACTGTCATGATTTTCATGTACCTTTTTCCTTTTTTTGCTTATCTCTTTGTTACCTAAATTGTACTGTTAACACACTTTGAGGTGCTACCACAGATATCAATTACCTGAATAGAAGACTGTCTGTACTTTGTTAAATCAAACAAGAACATTTGATTTAGCACAGTGTAGTAACTGATCATGGCCAAAAGTGAATGTCTAAGGAAGAGGTTAGGAATAGGGCAAAGAACATTCCCAGTGATCTGCAGCTCGGGGACTTCCAAAGCCAGATGTGGTTTCCGAACATTTAGTAAATCTCGAATTATACACTTAGGAATTGTTTTGCATAATTTCTGTATGTTCAAAAATTCTCTCGAGTTTTTTTTCCACGAGCTTCAGCGCTCGGTGCAAGTCGGAGTCGGGGGAGCAGAGCCCTCCTTGCCTTGGGATGTGCGGGCGGGTGTCTGCGCTCTGACCCCGCGTGGGGGAAGGCCGGTACTGCAGTTCAGTAGCAAGGGCTGCCATAGAATCATGGAAAGGTTTGCCTTGGAAGGGACCTTAAAGATCATCCCGTCCCTTAGTCAGGATTCTAATTCCTAAGTCAGTGCCTTATTATAGATGCTTTTTTCTTTACTGCTTTTCATGTAAGGATTCCTGTGGGATATAGATATGCATTGGTGTCAAGCACAGGGCAGCTATCGACGATTAAAGCACTTCTGAGCTGAAATGAGGAGGGATAGATCCAACCAACATTTAAACTGTCCATCAAAATGTAATGCACTGGTCTTCTATAGTCAAATAGTAAAACTGATAGACTGTACTTCTTTTTGGCCTTTGAGAACAGAGAGTACATGGATGTGTCAGGAGGAAAATATTGATGTGCAGTAGTTTATATGGTGTTTGCTATGTGGACTTCAGTATTCGAGACATTTTGTAATTAATTTTATATTTCATATTATTACTTCTTAGAATGTAGTAGAATATTTTATGTTCTATTATTATCTAGTTGTCATTAGTAATTAGAGTATTATATATTCTATAATATTTTCTCATAGCTCTGGCTTTATTTTGTATTGTTGTATGTGTTCTTTACAGGAGAAGCATATAATAAAATAGAATTTTAGTGCATGTTAAGATCTGCCATTGGATCATCTCCAGTGTATCATATATATTGTTTGCCTCTGTCACTGATTTTCATTTCTAATAATATAACATGCTGACTGGCTTCACTGTAGTTCGTTAGAATTTTATACCATAACTATTTTTGTCCTGGTGTTTGTGTTCTTTCTCTCACAAGTTAATAAATTTGTTGCTGTGGAAGTTTACCTTGAACCTCTGTATCTTTCTATTGTTCAAGGCAGGCATTTTTTAATGTTAGATTAGGAACTCCAAATCGATCTTCAAAATGAAACAGAAAAACGGAGGGAGAGGGTTTGAGGACAGTATCATTTTTTACTGTAAGTTGTTCTCCTGTGGAGGCTTATGCTTTGGACAACTCTAGTTCTACCTCACTTGAAAAGTTTTTAGGGACTATTTATGTTTCTACATTTCTGTATGTTTATATAGAAAATGTTACAAACATCAAGTGTTCAAGGTTGAATTGTGTAGTTTTTCCTTATTGGGAACAAGGCTGTTCAGTGCTAATCTAGTTTTTTGAATACTTCCCAGTAATTATTGTGCTTTCTGTACTTCCTGCTAAACGTTTAAAAGGCAATCAGGTAGTAGTTTTAAAACACATATTGCTAGCATTGGGTCCATAACTTTTGTATCTTTTGTCTGTCTTCTGTATTAAAAGCCTACTGTGTTTTGTGTGGGAAATAAACATGTTTGGGGGATGTTTGGTGTATTTTTTTTCCCCTCTCACTTCAGCAAGAAGTAAAGACAAGTCATCTGTCAGGGTGTATTTTCCTGTCGAAGAATACGGAGCAAATTTCATCTCAAGTGCTTTCCTTAAAAAAATATGTGTAATAAGGAAAAATAGTATATAGCTGGGAAAACGTGCCAACGGCCATTTTTCTCCTGTGTTGCTCATTTACTTCATGGAATCGGTTCCCTAATCAGCCTGGTTGCTCAGGACTTTATCCAGTCAGGTCTTGACAACCTTACATGCCTTCTCTGTAAATGCTCTGGAGCATTTGTTATGCTGAAAAGTCTATTTCTGCCCGTAAATGCAGTTGCTGTACAGTATTCAGAACAATTAATGTGCCTGTCAATACTTGGCAAGCATTTTTGCAAGTGTAGCATATAAGTTTGGGTAACTTTTTTCAGGCATAATTAAGGGAATAAAGGACCATCAAGAGTAGAAAAGTGTGCGGGGTTTTAAATTCTTTTTAAAAATTTTCTTTTTTGTTATTTTTTTTCTTTTTCTTCTTCTTAAATAATCATTTAGGATTAAAGCAGTACTTGGTACTCATTGCCCTGGTCAGCAGTTTTATTAGCTGTGTCTATATAAATTGTAAAATGGATATTGCAAAACGAAATTGAAACATTTAAGTTCTTTCGTCATTACAAAGTTTCTATTAAGATATAGCTCAGTGGGATTCAGTGACTTTTAACAGGGCTTTTTGTGGGCTTTTTTGCCTACCTCCGGCTTCATTTGGACATTAGTTCTCACTCTGAGGCCTGACTAGAGAGAGATGTTTCTGCTGAAGAGCTTTGAAGACCATACCTAATTGTAGCGACAAATAACTTGCAGAATGTCTCACACCTCGTTGTTCAAATAATGTGGAACATCTGAGACACATCTACCAAAAAAAACTCCAGAAGATGAAAATGCTGATAGGGACACACAAGAGCTGCTTAATCTGTGAAGTGGGAAAGCTCTGTGTGGCAGACTAGGGGAGAAAAAAAACTGTTGAACCTGTCTGGTAGGATTTACCTTTGCCAGGATTTTGCGACTTTGTGCTACTTGTGTCTAGAAGGTCATGGGTTTTGGTTTTTGTTTGTTTGGGGCTTTTCTATGCAACATTTAACATGCATAAAATTTCTGTTTTTCAAATTTTTATAAAGCTTTTTGATCTTTTTGGCATGAAGAAACAGCTATGTATCTTGATAATGATAAATTTTAATTTGATAAATATTTGTGACCAATTTTTTTAGTGTAATCCACTTCTATATTGAACATAATATACAAGACACTTCCAGTGATGTTTTTTAACATTTAAAATGAAATACATTTGGCCTTCAAAGGGGCTAGACCTGTTGTGGATTTCTTTTAGATGTCTCTTTATGCATCAGCAGGGAGGTGGTGGAGAAAGAAACTGTATGCTAAGTAATTTTGCTTTTGGTTAACATTGCACTATTACAGCTCTTTATATATATAGACAGATATACACATACAGCTCATATGTGTCTTAAATCTTATTTTTAATGCTCTTTTTGGTCAGACAGCTATTATACTACTGGTTGTGGAGATGCTGCTGTTCTCCATTTGCAGCCAGCCACTATTTACTTAAAAGCAATTCACTTAGAGAAGTGCTTAATTTAAAAGAAAGTGACTTGTTCATCAAGGTGTAAAGTAACAGCACAAGTTACAAGGCTGTATTACAGTTTAAATCTATGATGTATAATGGAATGGAAACCAGAAGTCTTTAGGGAACTGGACAATGCTTATCCCTTGGCTAGTAACTAATGGAAACACTGTATGTCTTTAAACAAAACAAGTACTTCAAAGACCAGGAGACAATAATAGGCATTTTTTCCAGCGATTGGGTGAAATACAAATGATGCAGCTAGTTCTGATATCTCCTACATAGCTGCAGAGCTTTCCTGTGGAAATCTCTGTAAGTTCCCCTCCCTTGTGCCTCTGCCCAGCCTGGCTTAAGATATCCTGCCTCACTTGGCCCAGGGCACTTTCCATGTACAGTGTACCACTGGTTGTGAAGTTCTTGCCTCTGCTGTCCTTAGCTCCTCCTCAATAAAGTTCTGGCTCAGAAATGCCTTATGAAGTGCAGCAAGGCTCACTTCTGATGCAGACATGATCCCTTTGATTTGAGCCACATGCTAAAGAATGCAAGGATTCATTTTTAAATGTACGGTAGAGTCAAGGAAGGAGTAACACTGTTGTGTGAGGAAAGGAGCCCTCTATCTTTTAGATGTGCTTTGCTACTATTCTTAATTTTAACCACATTTCATTGGCTCTTCTGTGTGAGTGATGAAAGCTAATCCTGGTGTGGACAAAATGACAGTCTTGACACCGCTGCGTATTTACATTTGTAGACAGTCTGCTGGCTTGAAAGAATTTTACTGTAAGCTGACCTGTGTGTGTTAAAAATGTGCATTTAACTTTCTCTTCAGAGAATTCTTTTCCTCTTTACACACCAATAACTTGAAAAGAGTGGATTTTAAAAAAAATTAATGATTAAGAAAGTGAAAGCATTAGAGTTGGCTTTTTGGCTTTTTTCTAAAGGTGGCAGTAATTCCAGCCTTTAAAAGTTTTAATCCTCCTGTCTTGCACTATTGCAATTATTAGTCTTTTATTATTAAAAGTGACAAGTGAAGAAAGCACTCAGGCCTTCTTTAGTCTTTCTGTTCTCATCAGATGACTGGAGCATCAAATTTTCTTGAAATAAAGGAATTCTTGCCTTCCTTGGTGATCATGTTCAGCTAGGTCCTTAAATTTCAGTTGCTTCCTCGTTCTGCTCTTCAGTGTCAGGTTATTTTTTTTTCTTTTTGCTTCTAATAGTATCAGGCTTAACCTTTCCTTCAGACAGGTGTAGTAAAGCAGTTCTCTTCCAAATCTAAGTAAGGAATTTTTTCATAAATCTTCTATAATGCACGCTAATCTCACACATGCTTCTTCTGGTGTTAGAATTTGCAATAAGGCTTTTAATCTGATGATGTGTGTGAGTTAAATGTACACCACTGCTATTTTGTCTTAATCTGTACTTTTGAAGTTATCATTCATGTCTGTCTGTTCTATAGATCCACCTTAATTTGTGGTACTTGAGAAGAACTACTAATACATGAAGGTGCTCTTTGAGCTTTTCTGTTGCCCCCAGGTGACTGTCAGAATGCCTGAGCAGTGGAGCTTGTGGGTAGAAGCAGTAACTTGGCCTTGATTGCTGTCTTTTAAAGGAAGGTATTCACTTGCCTTCTGAAGCTGCACAATTAGTATGTTCTGCACTGCTTGTTTCTTTTTTTAATTTTATTTATTTATCGTGGTCTTATTTACTTTCTGTAATTTTATAAGCTTTACTATGATAATATGACTATATTTAGCAAGCAAACATCCGTGGGTGTGCATAAGTACGTGAATGTTCCACATAGCATAAAAATGGAAGTTTTCTCTCAGGTGGCTCAACAGTTTGTCGAGTCAGGTTCATTCCTCTTTCTGTGTATTTGTTTACTTAGTGACTTTGATGTACTGAGGATTTGTTATTCCAGTAGAGCATTTAGAATCTGTTTACTTATTTCTTGGGTTTTAAACTTACTTACAAAGCCCTGTAATCAAAACCTTGCCAAAACTAAATTATATCTATTCTCTTTCCTTTATAGAAGTTATGAAAGTGCAAATTTTTTTTTTTAGCTAGCTTGAGTTTAAATTTCTACTTTTTTTTTTTGCCGTGCATATAAACTTTCTGTGGCCATGTTTCAAAAACACTGTTAATTTTGAAAGGGAATAACTAAAATAGATGAGAGTGGAGGAATTATATCCAGTGATATGTAAACCAAGACAGAACCTGTATTTAATGTAGATATTGAGAGGTTTTGCATTGGTATTGGGAACTGAGCTTGTGCTGTGAACTCGGTAAGTGCTTTTTTTAAATAATAGAAGCTATGGAGAAAAGACCCAATGAAAAAAGGATAGTGATAGTTTCCACAGGTCAGTAACATTTTAAACATGCTTGCCTTGTATAAAATTTTAGGCACTAAACTCAGATTAGGTCAGGCTTGGTAAGGGAAGCAAGATAAAAACATGCTATATGTGCTTTTAGGATTGGAATGAAGGTTATTTTCAACAGGACTTTCCCTGGCCACACTTGACTTTTATGCTTTGGGCATGATTTTAAAAGTTGACCATTCAGTCACAAAGAAATTCTTCTACAGAGGTGTGCTTTCATCTAGTGTGAGAGGAACTTAACAGAAACAGTGACAGTGGCTGTGAAAACCATCAACTAAATAGCCCAAATATTGTTTAAGAAGTGTATCCTGAGCCACTGTCCTTGAGTAATTCTGGAAATGTATACGTGTGCTTGGTCTCTGGTTATCACTTACTGTCTATGTTCTGCATTAATGGTTGGCAATTCTTTTTCTGTAAAGCACTTAAAAAGCTTTTGATAAAGGTTTTCGGGTCTCAATTCCTTAGAGATCCAATTTCATAGCAGTGTTGCCGTTGCTGTTCTGGCTTATTGGAAGCAGTTCCACAGACCCTTTGGTTTTGAAATGTTGTTTATTTTAATGCTATTTGCATAGAGATACCAACATCATGATTGTCATCATTCACTTTGATCATTGTATAAGGGAAAAAATCTGGCCACTTTGTTATGAGATGGTGTAATGATGTCTTCTCTTGGTGTTTCTACTTGCATGGGCATGGGTATGATTCAGGTTATGTGCTGCTGCAAGTTCCTATTTGAAGAAAAATCCATCAGTGGAAGAAATTCATAGGTTTGGAGGATCTTGTGGGATATATCAGTACTTGGAACAAGCAAGAGGTTAGCAACGGGAAGCCCAGATCCTTATCCCGACTGAGGATTGTAGAAGTTGTGGGATGGACAATACCTTGATCTTCTCAGGAACTCCTAATGAGCTCAGGAAAGCATGTATTCTTGCATGCCATTTCAAGATAAGAATAGTTAAAACTTAATACATAAATGGTAAAAATTTTGGGGCTTTTTTATTAAACAATAATATTCAGTCAGTGAACATAACTGTTCAGTTGCTGATGGGTATATTTTGATACTTCATTTCTACTTGTTCAGTATTGGTAGAAGTGAAATACAGTTAAAGCCAAGCTCTGGAAAACTCAAATCACTACAGAAATCCTGGTCTTCCAAAGAAAAAAGCCTCCACAACTTGCTAAAAAAGAATCTCCAGCCCCACCTACACAGCAAATACAGTTTAAGTGATTGAAAGAAAAGCGAAACTTTTTATCAAGAGCTGACAGTTGTTAGTTTCATTTCTCAGGAAACAGCTAGACTTCCTCTAAGAAAAGCATGGGGACAGCCAAAACTATTTGCATGTTTACATTCAAAAAGCAATGAAATGAAACTATAGAAAGATTAAATGACTTTACTTTAAAGTGTTTCCTGTACAAAATGAGAGCTACAAGAGGTTTACATTGACGTAGAGATAGTTTGTTGCAAAATTGTATGTTGCTTTGTCCCTGCTTATACTGGTCCTTAGCTTTTTTTCTGTGGAATTAGATTATTGAACTGAACCAAGAAAACCATTAATGCCTCATAGCTTGGGAATTAACTGTAATATATGAGTTGAAGTTATATGAAAGATAGCCTCTTACCCTAAATATATTTTTAAAGTTTGAAACTTTCTGACATGCAGAGTTAATTCCTTTAAATATATTCCTTCAAAGTGGCTAGTGCCAACTGCTAAAAGGTGATATGGCACCACAAAATGACAAATTAACTGTTTTCTAGGTTATATTGTTTGTTCAGTTTTCTGTATTTAAAATAAAAAGATAGATGTGATACGGGGTTTGTTTTCCCTATCTCAGCAGTCTTTTGTGTGAAATTATGATAATGTCCTGCTAATTGGCTAGCAGGTAGAACACAGATGTCCAGTATCTGCATTACCTCCCATGAATTTAATGCAGGTGTGTGAATTTATACTTCCGGACTGGATTGAAGGTTCAGTTTGTAACTGTTGGAAGAGGAATAGTTTTGATGTGTTGTTTTGCCCTATTGCTGAGAACCTGGGAGAAAGCACAGGTTCTGTGTGCCAACAGATGTGCCACACCATAGCAGTGTGTTTATCTAAAGGGGAGATTATAGAATCGTTCAAGTTGGAAAAGACGTTTTAAATCATCAGGTTGAGAAGGTTTGCAGTGTGAACTTCCACCGTGCTGGCACAGGAACGCCTCCAGCTGCCTCCTCTGCCAGCGGGGTCGTACCAATGGTTGTTGAGGAGCACACTGAACGCAGGTAGCTCTGTGTGCAGCTTCGTGTTGAGCTCTGGGAGGACAGGAGCCCGAGGCAAGAGGCCCTGAACTGTCCACCCTTTGCATAACAAGGGGCACGGGGACCTGTGGCTTTGAGCGAGTGACCCACACACTCAAAGACACAGCAGGAGCCGAGGGCTCAGCTGGAAAACCCCAGGTTAGGCTGTGAGGGTGTAAAAGTTCAGAGTCCTTCCTCGGGGGCACCACCTCGAGCTGTTATTCTGTGATTTAGTTATTAGACCATGATTAAGTTGTTTTAAGGATCTGGACTCCATGATCTGACACTCTGCTATGGAAAACCTTGGGATCAAGCCCGTAAGGAATCCTGATCTGACAGTGTGAGTGTGGGGTGTGTAGCTCTGAAGGGGCCTTAGTCCCAGCTCAGGTGGTGTGAGAGTGATGGGCCGGAGTAGCTCCTGGATGGTCCAATAGGGAAGTTTCCCTAGTGTGGCTGTGTTTTGGAACACGTGTTCCCACCATGCCAGCCAGGCTAGCCTCAACTTGTCTTCTGTCCGTGCTGCAGGGGTCCGTGAAGTCGGGCACAGTTCCCTTTCTCCTGTGCCAGGGCCATCTGTGCGGCACCGACAGGCGCATCGTCCCCATTGACTCCGGCTCGGCGGGCTGGGCTGGGCTCGGGAGCCGGGGAGGATGAGGGGGGTGAGGGCACGGCCTGGCCCCTCCACCAGGTGGGGGGCACGGGGCTCCCCCTCAGAGCCGTGGCATTCCCTTCCGGCACGGTGATCCGGAGAAGCCCGGAGGGCACCGCTCTTCCTCCTGGCCTCCGAACCACCAGGATCTGTTTTGCCATCTTATACGTTAGATATAAAGGGAGACTTTGCCCTCTCTCTGGCAGCAGGTAGGGCTGGGCTGGGCTGGGCTGGGCTGGTGTTGCTCTGGCGGGGTGGGGCAGTTCTGGTTACAAAGCTGCAGGTGTCCAGTGCACGTTTGGCCCGGAAGAGACTTGTCAAAAGATGCACTGTTATGGTAGGCTATAGGGCATCTAGGCTGTCTTCTAAAATTGTACTTCACAGTATGTCGTCAGGTTTGTAATTGTCTTTTACTGTTGTTATTGCTAATTTTGTAAATTTTAAGAATTCTCTAGATGTGAATTTGAAGTGACTTGCAAGTAGCTCCCTCTCAAGTGGATCTTTCTTTCATTGATTGTCTTCTGTTTTTTAAGTGTTTCTCATTCTTAGGATGTTCCTTCATCAGCAAGTTTACTTGCTTCAGTGGAATTCCCATGTAGGTGCTCTTCCTGTGCTCTCCTGTCAACCAGCTTGGCTGTTTCTGTCCTGTAAGATCTAACCCAAAGAGATAGTGCTCTGAGAAGTGCTGTTACCGTGATCGCTCCCTGGGTCTCCCAGTGCGGTGTTTCTACATGTTTCATGATCTGTTTGTAATCCTTTATGATGCGAACTCTTGCTAATGTGGATTCCTGTTAGTGGGAGATGAGGTGCTCAGACATTATGTTGCACAGCAAGTGGTATAAACATCAAGAACTGTGGCAAGGGAAGCCTGAATGAGCTCGGCAGGCACTTCAGTGCAAAATCAGTCATCCTTTGAGTGTAACAGAAGTGAAATACACATGGAAAGACATCAAAGGGCTTACTGTAATGCAAATAATATTTCTATATAAGAGCAAGTGTCCTGTTTTTTCTATTTAGAGGTTCCAGAATAACTGTTAAAATTTTTCAAATAAGTCTGTTTGTAGCCTTTTCTATTTAGTTTAAAGATGACTTTACATATAACTATTATAAGATTCTCATGTTTTCTCTTGACAAATTATATGTAAAACTTGCTCAGATTAAATAAAAACCAGAATTGTACAGTGAATTGTGTAAGAAGATGCTAACAGCAAGTGTGAAGGAAGAGTGTATGTGAAATGACATAGGCAAAAATATAAGCCTTGTGTCTGGGCTTCATTTTTTACAAAATGCTGTTTTCACAGAATCTAATGGAGTATGGAAGTCCTGGAGTTGGCCCCCATCCATCCATATACATATATAAATATATATATACCCAACTGTCTTCTGTAGAAAACTTCATGATGTCCTTCTCTTAAGAGTCAAACTAAAGCCATCCTGAAGGAAAAAATCAGTCAAAAGCTTTGTGATACATTTGTGTTGTATAAACTTTATTAGTTTATCCTTGAAATAAGATCGTGTGTATGGAGAGTGGTTTTTATTCCTTGCTTGTGGTTTTCTTGTATATCCTATTACTTGAAAGGCTGCTGAGTTTCCTCATTTAAAAAAAGTATAGTTTCAACCCTTATTTTTTTTAAATTCATGGCTAACTCACATATGCTACATCTTGTGTAAAAACTCACACCTTATGCATTCAATGCGAGTGATGCATGAGGTACTTACACTTCACTTCTACTGTGTGTCCACATAGTGTGTTTTAAGAGCACTTTGATATCTAGTTTGAACCTTTCAGAGTGTGTTTGTTAGGTACAAAGCAAAACATCTGATTACCTCATCTTTGCAAACTGTAGTTTGGCAGGTGGATGGATGGCTGGAAGCATTCTCATTCTCACAGAAGCATATGAATTTCTGTCTTGTTCCCAAATGCTAGAAACTGCAAAGTAGGTTTGTGGCAAGATTTCAAGGGCAAAAAAAGAAATTCTATAGAAAAAATAATGCTATTATGAATAAATGATTGCTTGAGCTTGTAATGACTCATAATCTTTTATAATCACAAATTGTCTGTATGATATCTTTATTATTTGTTCTGAAAACTCTTAAAGCACTTTTCTTCTGTGTAACTCTCTTCATTAGTGAGAAAAATACTGTGAATGAAATCATTATAGGGAGAATTTTCTGCTTGATCTCTCTGTAGGAAGTAATATTCTAGCAGTGTATTTTTTATGATAAGGTCAGAATTTTGTATTCACCTACAGTGAAAAAGTTGTGTAGAGATTTATTTATTTATTTACAAATGGACTATGGACTGACTTGAACTTTGGGGGATTTTAATGCAGTTTTGAATAGAAAAACTACCCTATTTTATCAGTCTATGTAGAACTTGAAAAATGTCTTCGGTGGCAACTTTAAAGAACTTTTTAAGTTGTGGCATTCTGAACCACAGACATGACAGAGTAAGACTGATAACGCAGTGCAGTTAAGTAGCCCCTTGTAAGCATGGAACTACTGAAACTCTGAGACCTGAAACAGGTTATTCTGTTGGTTGTTTTTTCTTTTTTAAGATCTAGACAACAGTAATGAATTTCAGATTAAATACTGTTTTTTAAGGACTGTATATAGTGTGTGTGCTTCATGTGTAGTTTGGATAATTACATTGAGTGCTTTAAGCAATGTCTTGGACACTGAGCTGCTTTCATAAAAATAACAGATTGTAGGCTGCCACTGATGTGTTGAGTATTGGTGGATTTCCTCTGAGTCCACCATCTCTGGTGGCAAATGAGGTGGGAATTCTGTCTGTATTCTGGTATTCTGTCTGTGCATCTCCACTCCAAGTCTTGTAAATAAAAGAATACTTTAAATTGAACCATGACACATATTCTATTCCTGATTGTAGAAAGCCTTAAGGAATACTCTTCTATGCTAATGTATCCTTTTTTTTCCCCTCTGTGAACTCTCTGCTCTATATGCAAGGCATCTTGCTTAATGGCTTCTTTAAGCCAAATATAAAACAACGCTTAAACTTCCCCAAATAAAATACGCAGCTAAACCAGACACATAAGGAGAAGTAGCCCTAGGGATAAAGTGGATGTTCGGACAAAAATTGATAGGTTATTTCTGTACTTGTAGTTTTCTGGAAGATGGGGTGAGTATTTTAAGTGATAAAAATAGCATCAGAGTCTCAACAAAACAAAACTTCACAGAAGACAGAATATCTTTGTAGTTAGTAGTTAAAACTATGTGAGAATACAAATGGTGATGTTAGATGCTTTGCTGAGCTGGCGTATAGACATTCTGAGTGATAAGTGTAATCTTTCAAATGCAGATGGACACTGTACACTTCATGAAAATTAGAACTATTGAACTCTGTCAGACAGGAATTTGAAAATGTGTTGTGAATTTTCTTAGTGCTTAAAATGTTGCAGTGCTAAATACAATTTCTTTAAGGCGCACAGAGTTTAGCATACATTGGTTAATATATAGACTTGTTGTTGTTTGGTTTTCTTATCAGTCCACACAGTTAGACGTCTTTAAAATCTGCCTTGGAGCAGCTGGCTGGCAGCTGACGTGCTGGTGTTGGCACCACCCAGGTTTAACGTGACATAACTAGGAGAAGTTCTACCTCTGTGCTCAAGGAAGTTGATGTGGGAGCCACGCTCTAATGTGGAGCTAAACTGCTGAATTTAGTAAATGCTGAGAACACAGGGCATGTAAAAATGGAATTCCTGAAAAAGATTGTTCCCACTGTTGCCTCTGGTGATGTAGTTCCGAATGTTGGGAGTACTGCCCATGAAAGCTCTCCAAGGCTATTGAAGATGAGGCGAGTCAGACTGTTTTCACTGGGACAGACAATAGATGAAGATGAAGAGACACATGTTTTACATCCTGATTACAGTATGTATCCATGCCATCAACCTGGTAAAAACTGATCTCTAATATTTTTCTTCAGATCATGATTATTTTGCTAAATTGATAAATTTGGTTTAAAAAAGCCTTTTTTTTAATCAGTTACTATGATAATGGTATCTTTAGAACTGTTTTATCATTCTCACACTGTCATTTGTTAGTGACTTACTTGGAAACAATTTTACAGGATTTCTAATGTTCTCCATGTCTTTGCATTCCTGTGTGGCTTTTTTTCCTCTTTTTGGGATAAGAATTTCTGTTTAAGTTTTTAAACTGTAATGTAGCTAAGATTAGGCACTGAGAGTTGTCTAGACAGAAGAGTGCTACATAGAGATCTGTGACTGCAGTGCAGGGTGTAAGTTTTGTGTCATCTTTTCTCTCTCTGTTTTTCCAATCCCTTAAGTTTTCCAAGGCTTTCCTTTAAACAGTTTTTTCACCTCAAAACTGTATATGTTTTCCTTTTTTAGTGTTTTGAGGATTGCACATTTTAAATAAATAAAATATATAAATAAATCAAGGTGAAATATGGACATTGTATAGAGAATTTTTGACTTAAGAACATGGGTAAGCTTGTTTGTATGAAGATTTATTTTTAATTTTTTTTTTACTACCTGTTAATGTCTAAATATTATGGTGTATTGTGCTAATAAAAAGTAGAATTAGTTTATATTCCTTTTTTGAATAGTAGAGCTAGGTGGCAATGGAAAATTGTTTTACTTTTTTTTTTCCTTTTTACCTTCTGCTAAAATACTACAGTTTTGAGCCTTCATGTCTTGGATCCTGAAGGCTGTCAGATACAGTTTTCACCATTTGCTGTGTGGTTTGCTATTTTCAGGAGTTAGTGTGGCTTTTAATTTTTTTTCCCCTTATGTGTCTACCTGCAAAGGAGGGAGATGGTGACATTCATCCATCTTGCTGGGTGGTGAACTTAGAACCTTAAATATGGAATTAAGCTTGTGGTGGTGGTGGTGGGAGAAAGGGATTTCCTTGGGAAGACTTCTCTTAGCCTTCCTGATTGTATTATAAACCACTTTTTTCAGTGTATCAGGTTGAGTAACAGGAGCAATTGGGGAAAGCAGGGACAGTTCTGTTTTGTTAAACAAGTTGTTCCTGTGCACAACTAATTAGAGCAAGTTAATGTTGCAATGGTGTGGGCTATTGAAGGCTGCTTACAGAATAAGGTCTGTTAAGGCTGTTACTGCCTTATGTGCTTGAAAACTCTGATCAGAAGCTGTGTCTGATGGTGAAGGTCTTTTAGCCTCATATCGCTGTGATGGGCACAACTTATTAAATGTCTCCATAGGTGTATCTCATCAATTCTGTTAATGCTCTTTTCTGGTTTCTTCACAGCTCTCAATTCTAAATAATTTTTCTTAAAATGTTACAATTTCAGAAGAAATAGAATTATCTATGTGCCAGGTTAAAAGAAAGTAGAATACCCCAGTTTTGCTGTTAAAGATGAATTTTCCTCTCTTGGTTATTAAATATGTGTCAAATGGTGATTATTACGAGTGATTTTGTGGAAATCAGCAGTGCCTGACTAGTGTCACTTAATATTGTGATGTCATCATTTGCGAAATACAGACTTAGAGTCTCTTCTGGGATCATGCTTTTACAATAGCAGATACTAGCTGAATCCTCTTTAAATTATCTGCTTATTTCTATTTTTGTATCGTGGTAATGGAATGAACTGCTCTGCTGGAATAGAGCAAAAGAACTACTGTGTTTACCAGCTGGGTACGCTGCAGAAGGCAGGTGCCGACCAAACAGGTAATAAAACAATATAAAACAATAGAATTATTTGAAAAAAAACTTGTAAGCATTTACTTGCTTAGTGTCAGCAGATGTGGTGTTAATGCGCCACAGAATTTGATATAATGAAGCTATTGAGGAACTCAGTAGGTTTTTTTAACCTAAGGTGGTTTGTCCTGTAAATGTGTTTGAATTTGAAAGTAGATGGGGTTTAGTTTTTTTCTTTTATTTTCTATTCCTTACTGATACTATTGAGGAATGTTTTTGTTTTAGTGAAAATTTAGGTGAAATATTGAGCCTGATAACTATTTTTAACTATGAAAGTATTTTAGAAGGTCTCAAACTAACCAACCATCAAAAAAAACTATTCCTGGCATCAAAAGCATAAAAATATTATTTTTATACCACCACCTAGTTGGCTTTGACTATATCTGGCCTAAAAATTCTGTGTGGAATTCAAGTGATGAGGGGTTTGTTGTTTGTTTATTTGTTTGTTTTTTCTGCTTATTAAAACATCATATCACCTTTCAAAATGTTAGTATATATTTTGTTTTAGAACTGAAAATAGGACCTTAGAAATATATGCTCTCTAACGTGTCTCTTAAAATATGTCGTTTCTGTCAGAATGGTTTCCAGTGTATTTTAGAAATCTTTCATAACTGTCTTTTTAGATGTAAAAGGTTGTTAGAACTGTAGAAGAAAACCACAACTCACTTGTTGTAGTATTTGCATATTGATTGTATGCATCGCAACGCTTAATAGATGTTAGTAAAAGAACAGGCAGTTTTTTAAAATTTGTAGTAGCATTTAGGAGTTGACAGGTTTTCAGTTTTAAAAATTTCTATCTCTAAAAAGCTGCAATTCAAGTAAAACATGGAAAGCTGAGCTTGGAAGATTCATATTGTAGCAATAAAGAAGGGGAACGCCATGGCTGCCCTGTGTGAACTCGCAAATGGCAACTGTGCCTGTGGTGTGTGAAATGTGCCCTCCTGTTGCAGTTCTGTGCTTTGGTTGTGTTGTAAGGCAGGGTAGCTAATAATGTGGAACTGTCTTAGTGGCCAGCTGCGTAAGTCAAATCTGCAAGAACTGCACAAGAGATGTTAATTTTATCAGTGATGTGAGCGTTCTCATTGCTCACAGTGTCCACGTTATTTCTGTGTATGAAAAATGTGCTTGCCTTCAAGTGCTCCTGCTAGGAGAGCAGAACTAAGCCAACAGGAATGTGTTCTTCAGTGGTAAAGTAATGAATAATAGAGCTGTAACTGCCTCGGGGTTAGCAGCAGGGGCTGGACATGCATTTAGTGCCTGTGAGCACTTGCCCCTGTAATACCAGCAGCTCTGCAGGGCAGGTTTAGCTCTGAGTTGCATCTCTGATGAGCCCTGTACAGGAAAGAATGGCCATGGTTCCAGTGTCTGTGTGGAACAGAAGTCTGTTCTGTACCCAAGTTCAGAGTTTCAATTAGAGAAGACTGGGGTGGGGGGGCGAGTTGGTAGGCGACTAAGTACCGTGGCTTTCCCTCCCAGTCTCTGCTGCTTGCTTGTGTTCAGAGACTGCTCCGTAATACCGTTTGGGATCCAGAATACTATTTACATAAAAACCTCTAACCCTCTCTCCTTGTTTTCTTATCACTGGAGATAGCATTGTTTTGCTTGAGTAATGCCCCAGGAAATTGTTCTGTGTGTGTTTTCCATAAGAAGTAATAAGTGAACCTTTCCTTAGGGCCTTTTCTCAGAACCTGCTCTTGAAGCTCTTTGAAACAGAAGGTAGGGAAAGGAGATTTTGGTTTGATTTGAGTGCATTTTTACAAGCGGATCAGGCTGATCTAACGGTTTGCTGTCAGTGAAAAGGGCAATCTCACTCCCAGCTGTGCATCCCTTCCCCATCTCCTGTTGGGTGCTGGTGTGGCTTTTCCCTGAGCTGATTAATTTCACAATGCCAGCAGAAAATGTTCTGATGTTTTTGGGGCAGTTTTTTTGAGATTAATTGGCAAGGGGAATTAACTCACTGAGAGGGCCTTTTGGGTCACTATTGGGGGTGGCATTAGATGTCTTCCCATCACCAAAAGTAGCAGTCACCTTCTGGATATCCTCTGTTTTAGTTGATTTGTGGAAAAAGAACTCTTTAATATTTTAGATAAATGGAAACACAAGCATGTCTCCCGAGTTTTATTTTAAGTGCAGTGGTGATATGTTTTATTATTACTGCTCATAAGCAGATACAATGACCATTGGGTAAATGTTTTTTGAGTAAGGCATTAGCTTCAGATGGAGTCAATAAAGAACTGAAATAAGGTCCAGCAGATCTTTTTAAAAGTAAGCCCAAGTACAAAGAGAGTTTGCTTCAGACTTTTTTATTTTACCTTAATATGGAAAATCGACTGTATTTAACTGTTTTTAAGAACATTATGGCAGGGCTTAGTTCTAGGAGACATCTCAAATATTATTTTTGACCTTATTTTTTTGAAATCTTTATTTAAAAATTGTATTGTGTACTTGACTGTATGCCTAATATGCTTTTGCTGTAGCTATCTCAGGGTTTAATCAGAAGAATAAGCATGCAGAAATTCACAACAGGCATACTTTGGTCAAGTTGTGAAGTAATTGTAACTTAGTGCTTCTTTCAAGGTGTGCATCAATACAAATCAAAGGTGGATCGAGAAGGACTTCTTCACAGTTAACAAGTACTCTTGTGGGGTATAGGTATATAAATGCAAATGAGGTAATTCACTCATACTCCTCTGAGATATGGGGAAGACAGTTTACATTTTTTTTTTAACTGGTATTGTTCACGTTATAGGTTATCTTTGTATCACATTTGCAGGGTCTCATGCATCTGCTGGACTTTAAGCACTTAAAAGGTTTTCTCAGGCGTTAGCACGTTAGTATAAGGTGTCATATGACAGCTGAATCAATGTAATGGCTCAGTGCTGTCAACAGGAGATTGAACCCACCCATCTGTATGGTTGTCTTGTATATTCATTTTTGGTGTTCCTGTTGCATATCTCTCTTTGATGAGACTGTTTAACTGGCTAAACCAATAGGAACCCCCACTTTCCTTCCAATACCAACGGATGGGCAGCAAACTGGAACACTGTGAGAAAGAACCAACAGCAAATTAAGGAAGTGAATGTTGTAACCCTGCTGTTTGGACTTTGTTTTTCTGTTCTTTTTGACTTTCTGTCCTGCAGATTGTGAGCTGAAGAGTAAGAAGTAATGAGAACTCCAGTTTATTAAGGGAAAAAAGTTAAAGATGAAATCGAACAATATTTCGCTGCAAATATTCTTTGAAATGTTAAGCTAATTCTTTGAAACGGTGCAGATAAAAGTGGGGGGATTGTTATTTTAAGGTAGTTGTGAGAGGGACAAAATAAAACTTTTAACTTGGGGAGGGGGAGAGACATGATATATGTGGGGAATGAAAGAAAATTTAACATAGGCAGAAAACCAAGTAAGTCTTCAGAAGATTCTGTAAAAGCTGATAAAGTAGAGTTGTGAAGTGCAAAAGTCAACAACATGTGGAGAAACTTGTTGTGAAAATAATGATATCTGGTACTGTAAAACTATTCTTTTTGTGATATACCGGTAATACCAGAACATAAAAATATTCTTGTAAATTCTTTGTGTCTTAATTGTCCACAGGCCTTGAAAGTGACATTTTGAGAGGGAAAGAAGGGTTTATTATGTTGTTTCTTCTTGATTTATGCTGTAAATACCTTGCATGCAGAATAGATTTTAAAACTTACTCTATTCTGTTAGTGATGCCAGGGTAGTGTATATAAGATGCTGGACAGCATGTAAAATAAAAATATCAGCTTATTTTTAAGGAACCATTTTGAACTGTTATACTTTAAAACACATGGAATTCTTATCACTGGGCTAAAAAAATCCAAAATAATATCCTCCTGATGCTCAAGAAAGTATTTGTAAGGTCAATATAGTATTTACTAGCAGGATTAATTCAGCAGTTGCATATGAAGATTCCATGCTAGCGATATCAGCAATTCAGATTTAAGTTATAGAAAGATTATAATTGGAACATTGTTAAAGTTTTTCCTTGTCAACTGAAAAGGGAAGAACTCTGTGTTTCAAATGGATAAGTTTTTAGTTTGTAGGTGATGTGACTAGTCTTAATCCCCTTTAGGGGTGTTTTTTCTGTTTCTAATGAAAATGTGACTAGGTGTGGTGGTTTTAATCTAGGCCTTCCCTGGTTAAGGGGAAAAGAGAATGACTACTACTGGAAAATTCGACATTTAACAGGAAACCAAATCCAAACCATCACACTAGGAAATGGAAGAGTCAGACATGACATTTTTCAGTACTTCATTATATTTCTTATGACTCTTGGTAGTTTCTATTGGCTGCATTTGTTAACTGTTTTATGTCTTGGTTTGCAAACTTCTGTGTTTCTAGTTGTTTTTGTTCTAAGCACTTCAACAACAGAATGATTCTTCCCCTGTGAGTGCTAACTTTACATGGGTTCCCTATAAGAAGTATTATGGGGATCCAAACTTAGGGAAAAGTAATTTCAATTACTTCTTAATCAAGGGCTATTTTGGAAAGCCTTTTAATTTTCAGTAAATGTCATTCTTTGTGTCTCTAACTTATCACTGAATAGCCTTTAGTTGCTCTTTAAATAAGAAAATGTCATGAGTGTTGTCTTCATTTGGGAATATGTTCTCTCAGTTAGTAAATGCTGTTTAAGAATACCTGTGATTTGGGAAGTGCTCTTAGTGGTGGTTATTTTACTTGACATGCATCTTCTTGCTCTCCAGCCAAGTTCTGAAAGGTCCCTTCAAGCAAAAACCCACTCATGCAGGAGGGTTCTTGGCTCAGGCTTGAAGATTTTTGATGTTTGCATTTATTTATGAAAGAAGGATTTTGTTATGGGACATCCAAGTGCACTACAGACTTGAAGAGATAGGAAAAACTTTCAGAAAGCCATATCACTTTAGCAGTGGCACCTTCTGATTCAGTTTCTTTCTGCAGCAGTTTTTCATGAGATGCTCTGGATGTTCATGACTTGGTATATCCTCACTTTATAAGCTGTGCAGCACCCCTTATATGGAGATAGTACATAAATAATAATAATTCTTTAGTGCATTAGTACTGATGAGGTCTGTAGTGACAAGCATGTGTGGTGGACCCTGATTGCTTGGGAGACTGTCAGTGCTCATTGATAAGACCAGTATAGCAAATATAAACTTCGGATACTCCAGCATCAGGATACTGTTGCACAGTCATATTAGGCACTGACTCAAAACTGTCTAGGGTCTCTTGGCATCTCTTAAAAATCCATTGGGGTGAACCTTGTCTCTGTTACTTCTTTAAGAAGATGACTGGCAGAAGGAAGGATGTTTTTTAATTTCAAAGTATTTTCTAACTTGAAACGTGAAACCCAGGAAGTAATACATATAAAAGCAACTCATAACTTGTGTAAAAATATTGTATTTATCGAGTATGTTGTTTGCAGTTAGAGTTAGTTTAAAAGTGTTTTTTCTTTATTGGTTGGAGTTTCCATGAACTCCTGTTTTGTAGAAGGAGCTGTGTAGAACAGAATGGCTTAATTTGCCCAGGTATTGATGAAGTTATACCATACACGTTTATAGGTGCATGGTATGTTTGCACAATTGACATGTTCATGTCACTTACTTAGAAAATGAACAGTACCCATCTGCTGTTAGATAGATAATAGATGATATGACTGACAAATAGAGAGCAGCCAGTTGCTGAACGGAAAAAGCCAAAGCATGTTCTTCACATTATGTGAACGTGTTTCTACCACCTGATTTCAGTTCTTCATTTTTCATTAACTCGTAGGGATTGTGTTGGAGTGATACTGTCCCTTTCCTTTTGATCTGCTCTGGCAGATGCAGGTGTGTGGACGGAGAGCTGCCTGCTGTGTGTGTGTGGAGTGCTGTGCTTTGTATCTGCTGCCCCATGTGCATCTGCTGGCAGAGGCTGTTTTGTAGTCCACCAGCCAAGGCACTTTAGGGAACTTTGTGTTGTGAACTATTTGCACAACTTCCAGACAAATGCAGCCTTGTTTTAAACTTTTAGTGTGTGTTAGGTGTTTGCTATCCTAACTGTTGCATTTAGGTGCCCTTGGGTTTGTTCCTACTTCTGGTTCTCTCCTTTCTGATTTTTGTATTTTTCTTGCTTTTCTTCAGTATAACAGCACACTTCCTTAAAATAAAGGTTCAGAAACGATACTCATATGAATTGTTATTTCTGACTTGCAAAGCAATGTGTACTTACCTTTTAATTACGTTTTTAATCTTGAAAGTATCTCTGTTTTGTACTTATGCCTCAGGTTCCTACAAGAGTATCTCTTGTTTCACAGAAACGCAAAAGCTGTAAAATTTAGCATTAAAAGCACTTAATTGCTTAAATCCTGGTAAACAAAGCATTAAAAAATGCACTGTAAATATTTACTGGCTCTGGAATGAAGAAATATGCCAGTTCAGTTCAACTGTGAAGAATACCATATTAATGTAATTATTCTTTTTATTTCTGATACTGAGTGGAGGAGCTCCATATGTTCCTGCCCTGTGTAACTGAAACATTGGGAAAGGCAATTCAGGAGTTGAAATCTCAAGAGAAAATTACCTGTCCGTGCCTCGCTGAGTTTACCCCATAGGTGATTAGCTTTAAAGAAAAAAAGTTTTCCTGGATGAATCCTAAACTCTCAGTGGTTTTTTTCTCTGGTACTTTCAATAGGGATAGAGTAAGTGGTCCTTGCATAATACAAATATGATGTTTCCCGTAAAAGTGGCACAGGCATTCAGCAGCTTGGGAGGAGCAACAAAAATAGAAACGTAACTGATTTCTAGCAGTTGTCTTAAGGCCTTGTAGGGTAACACAGTTAAGCCTTTCCTTACTCTATCCATTTAAACGCCCAGCAACTAAGCAGGGATTTTCTGTGTAGCTCCGTAACTATTTCCAGGTTCTATTTAAAAGGTTGGTGAAAACCCAAGAGCTGGTTCCCCGAACCCAGTGTGTTGGTATGTTAATGCTGAAGCACAGTAAGGAGGCTGATAACAGTTATTTTAGGTTGTCCAACATAGAACCATAACTAATTGGGCTTTATATGTTTAAGGTTTCTTTGCAGTCATGGAAGGTTGAAATTGAGCATCTGAGAGGGAGTAAATCAATGTGTCTTCTAGAATTTTAATTACAGGGATGCCTGTGAAAATTGAGAAACTCGGATTTGTCAGGCTTATGAGATGTGGTAAGAGCTTTAGGTTTGTGTATCGCTTTACCTGTCTCATTTCCTCTTGGAGGGAGGTTGGTTAAATATCATCTCAAACCGCATGTTGTGGCGTTTGAGACTTTTCACCTTATTACCTATTTGTTTCCTTGTAATCTTATGATGTTTGCTGATCTGGAAAGCTAGATTTTCAGGAAGGGCCACATGCTTGTTTAATCTAAATCCTTACAAAGATGGTAAGATCTTTATTAAACCACATTGAAAATGATTTAATTTTTCAGGATTTAATTATTCTTTCTTGCAAGTTATGGGGAATTCTTTTTTTTTTTTTTTCTTTTAAGGCAGGCTTACTCTTCAATAAAGACAGTATTAACTTACTGAAAAGTTAAGTATTAACTATATCCTTTTTGATCTTACTGAAAGGCTGCAAGAAAGCTGTGCATCTTCAGTGTCCTTCCAAAATGAGCTGGAATTTGCTTTAAATGGGAAATATTTGTAGTTCTTTCCCTGAATGCATTTTCTGTCAGTCTATATCATGCTGAAGATGAATGGAGTAGAATTGAAAATTGCAAAGAAACTTTTGGAAGCAACAGTGACTGCATGTTTTTTATGTAACTTAAATGAACGCTGTGGTTTTTAAATTGAGTGTTTATGCTGGAACGATTAATGTAAATTATTTTGTAGAGGGATAGGTGGAGAAACCATATTCTGTTATTTTGTCCATCTTGGTAGAAAAGAGCAAGAACTGCTTTGGGGATTGGAGGGAGGGAGGGAGTATGAGATGTATATACTCCTAGAGAAACAAAACTATTGTAAAACTGGGGAGTAACACTTCAGATGAAGCGGAGGGGGCGGGGAAGGAAATGAAACTAGAAATCTGTAACGTTCCCTGTGAAACATAAATGTTGTTTCAACAACTTATGTTGTTTCTCTGTCATTTAAAAGCAAACTTTAAAAAGTTAAATATTGCTCTTTAAAGATATACAGCAATATCTTCAGTCATGAAACAAGCCCTTCCCCACACACATTTTTTCCGCCTGTAAAGGTGAAGCTAAGAGAACACTGTGAGCCGTATTCAGTCGTTTTGGTCTTGCATATCGGTGTTTGCCACAGGCCAGAGCTGCAACAGTTTGTATGCATGTGGCACTTACTTTATGTACTTTGTTCAGAATGTTTGCCAGCAATGTCTCTGGGCAGCTCTAAGAAAATGGCATGATGCTACTTGAAGTGAAGGAAAGCTGTACAAACAGCTTTTGCATACACATTTGTAGTAAATGTATCGATCTATTGTATATACTGTTCCTTTTAGAAATTTTTATTAAAGACCTCTTTCTGCAAATAAAGATAAGTTTTGTTATCTGTGCTATCTACAGTATGATAGTTTCAGATATTACTTGGGTCCTCTATCTACTTAAAACACTCAGGACAAGTCTTACCTGTTGTGTGACTGGGCTTACTATACCTGTGCTGAATATTCCATCTACAAGGTATATGTTGAAGTGCTGAATGGACTTTGTTTGTACAGGTCAAGCATGCTATGGATGAATGGTACCGTGAATGGACAGTCTAATACTTCCTGGAGCAGATGGACATATGACACGTGAATCTTGTAATGTATCAGTCTATTTGCAGCCTGAAGTCTGCAGAATGAGATTGCTGAAGCAGCCTGAGCAATTTGCTTCTAGCCATCCTTTTACTAGTAGTTTTTCATAGCTGAGCAAGAAGCAAGGTGTGGACTGGACACTTGCATCAATCGTTTTAGTAGAGTGCAAACAGCTTGTGTCTGCAGATTGAGCACTTGTGCTTTACAGCACCTACAGTCCTATTCTTGCCACTTTCTGTTCAGAGCTTACTGATACCAGTGTGCTCATTCACGCGTACCTCACCTTGATTTTTGAGAAAGTATCAAAGAGATAGACTTTATAGTAGTCTGCTCCATTTAGCAGTGAAATTGATAACTGGTCCAAAATCAAAAGCTGTGCAGATATTGGGATCCGTATATAAACTGTGTATTTATGGGAACTGTGTAATGTCCAGTCTAATAATGAAAGTATGCGCAAATCATCAATTCCAGAGTTTCTTTTTGGATTTTTTCATACATAAACCAGCTCCAGATCAAAGCTATTGACTTATATTTAAATGTAAATACTTTCTTTCCCATTTTATGTAAAATAGTAAAATACTAATTTTATGGAAGCCTCCTCTTACAAGCACTCAGAAGTGATAGCTATTTTTAGTGGTCATACTTGTTGCTCTCAATGTTAAACGCAGTGTACTTTCCAGAACTCTTTTTCGTTTTCCTTTCTGAGAATGGGGAACTGGAAAAGAATCCATATCGTGGGTGACATTTTCTAACACAATTGTAGCAATACACGATGATGATATCTTGTAACTCTTCATGCTGAGTTTTATTGGGCTGTTCTCAGTGAACTAGCCTTGTCCATGCTTGGCTTTCCTGCTTCTACTTTTCTTTGTTTGATTAAAAATAACAAAAAGTTACATGTCAAACTTTGTGGTTTATTCTAAAATCTTCTGTTTATTGTAGTATCTGGTAGGTTATTTCATTAGCTAGTTTCAAAGGAAAACCAACCCCCCAGAAGTCTGAAGTGGCAGTTGTCATCTTTGGTTATAAAAACAGTTAAATCGGGTTGTGAGGAAAAAGAAATGTTGGAAGGCTTGTGCACACTTCTACAGTAAGATAATGTTTATGACCCTGATGCTTCTGTGATAGGTCTGAGATACTGACAGATTGCTCCACTTGTTAAATGGACTTGTACTGATAACTTGTTTTCTCCTTTTTTGGGGGGAGGGAGGGCTGGTGAAAGTATTTGGTGTAAGCTGTTCTTAATTTTTTTAAATTAAGGATGTCCATTTAATCAAACTTGTTATGTCTGTGCATGTATGTATGAAAGCATATGTATCCATATAGTATTAAAAGAACATTCTTCTTCTCAAAACATTTTTGCTCCTAATATTCCTCATCTTCAGTACATCTGCTGAAGTCTTTGAAGGAAAACCTTGTACTCTTGGTACATACAGTTCTCACTTCTTAGAAGTTTTTAATGGGCTAATACTCTCTGTTGAGCTAAGAGCATTTAAAATTATTGCTGGTATCCTTGAGGAAGCCCAACTAATGGTGATCATTAGGTGGTAGTGTGAATAAAAGTGCTACAAAATCTCAAATACCATGGCAGAAGACTTTGTAACTTGCTTGGCCAAACACTTCAATGTCATAAATAAATACAAATTTTCAAAAATATTTCCTAACGTTCATTTAATTTTGAAACACTACTTTACACCAATATCGACAACTTCTCTATTTGTTGAAAGTTGTTTTAACTCCAGAAGGTGGAACATGGAGATTGGTATTTCTGTGGGGTTGTTTTAGTACATCTTCTGGGGTTTCTGGGGTGTTTGTTTTTTAATAAGTTTCTGGTGCTAATAACTTAAAGAATAAAAGCTGAGGGGGGAAAAAGGGCAACTACAAAGAACCCAAATTGTATTTTAAAAAGTCATTATTTTTAGGTGCTGAGAGAGTTGGCTCATGATTTTGGAATGCACACTGTTAACAACGATTCCTTTGAAGAACTCTCTGTAGCCCAGTGTTAAAGGCAGTCAGAGACCAACCGTAATTAATACAGTCTTTCAAATTAGTGGTGAAATTCATCAGCCAGTTCCAAAATCTGACCTTTATATCCTACTCATAACAAAATACAACCTCTGTTATATCTTACTTAGTAAGAGGAAAAAGGAATGTTTGAAGTGCAACTTTGAATGTATTCATAAAGGAGTGATGAAAAGGAATATAAGCTAACATTGCCTACTACATAGGCAGTACTACCTGAAACAGGCTTGTGAAAGAAAGTTTGATGCAATGTCCCAAAGAGTTGCTCTGTGTGGATGCCTGTCTGGGAAGAAAAAAGGACTGTTTGGATATAGGTAGCCATTTAGTATCTTGTTATAGAAAAATATTTTTTGCAGGGGGAAACTTGCAGTCTGTCGAAACCGAGTGATATTACCAGTCTCTCTCATAATAAAACTGTTCTTCTCCTGAATGACAGCAGCTGTGCTGGTGGTTGAACCAGGCTTGTGCCATGACAGGCTTCTCCTGCTCCTTCCCCAGTGACCTGCTGGCCTATTAGGTCTGTCATTCAGAACCATTTGGCTGGACATCAGCTGGTTTATGTTACCTCCCTATTAGTGATCATTATGTAGTTTTTTTTGGGGTGGGGGATATAGATTAAAAAAGCCACAAACAAACAAACCCAAAACTACACCCCCCCCCCCCCAAACCTTAAAAGTGTTTGATGTACATTGTTCCTAAATCTCTTCAACAACTTCATATAATCTGAGTTTATCTGAGGGCACAGGTCTCATTTCTTCGTCGGGCCTTGTTTGCTCCTAGTACAGGGTGGGTGTCAGTTCTGAATGATGCAGATTTTTTTAAAAATTACCTTCAAGCAGATTTAGTTAATCAGTCTGCCTTGGATCCACATGATGAATTTTTTGGTTCATCTCTATGTTGATAGTCAAGTTATAATTTAAGTAGACCTAATGACTCAACATCACTCAACAGCAGACCCAAGGTCTGCTGTTAGCAGTCACTGCCACGGTAATCTCAGTATCCATTTCTCTCAGTTTCTGTGTGTGACCCAAGGATAGCGTTATATATGTAGTTTGGTGACAGTTATGGAAACAAGCATTATTTTCTCCATATCATCGCTTCCTATCAGTATGTAGAAATCTTTCTGAAATTTTTGACTACCTTTAGATTTGCTTAATAAAATGTTGAGATACTTTCGTGTGTGTTTTTGACCTTTGTAAATATGCCACCTTAAGCTGACAGCGAGCCACCACCTCTTGATTGTACCTGGTAGCGTGGGCAGAGTGAAGGAGGTTTATCCCAAACTGCTTTAGCCTGTGCTGAAGTGTGCAAAGGCTATTGGTGGGGTATCTTGCTTTATCCTGAAAAAGTGGCATTAAAGCCTGAACACTGTCTAAGGCAGTGTCACATTTCAGCTGTTGGAATCCAAAAACTTCACACCTTGGAGACTTTCCGTTGTGGTGTTTGAGATGATACTGAACAGGTTAAACTATCAGAAATACCAAAATTGTGTTGTTTAAAAGACATAAGAAAAAACCGCACAAACCAATCTCAAACAACTAGCAGAATCATAGAAGGGTTTGGGGTGGAAGGGGCCTTGAAGATTATCTAAGCTCCAGCCCCCTGCAATGGCAGGGACACCTTTTGCTAGATCAGGTTGCTCGATGCTCTGTCCAGCTTGTCCTTGAACACTTGGAGGAATGGGATGTCCAGAACTGCTGGCTGTAGGTGTTGGAGCTAAATCTGTAGTTCTCTGGCGGGCGTCTGCCCTGGAAATACTACCTATGGCTTTCCTGTCCTCCACTGTGATTCTGCTTGTTCACATTTGCGATTTTGCTGATCCCTTAGCGTTGAAGGCTTGTGCTTTTGGCACTGTGCAGAGCAACGCTGGGCAGTTTATTTAATTCATCACGATCGTAACAGATCGGTTGGAAGTTTATTTAAAACTCAGCAAAGCACAAACAGCCTTTCATAGCCCCTTTTGGTCGTAACTGCAAGTAGTCGAGTAGTTTGACTGCCAGGGGGCGGGTAGATCCCTCGCCTTGCCCGTGTGCCTGGTAGCATCCCTCGGGAGGAGCGCGGGTACAGCCGGAGGGCGGAACGCGCAGCCCCCGCAGCGGGCGGGGCGGGGAGCCCTGCGGCGGGGGCGGCCCCGGGGCGGGGCCCGGCGGGCCAGGAGGGGTCGGTGCCTCCCGGAGCCGCCCCCGGCCCGCCGCCCCCGGGCCCTGCGTCACTCCGGCCCGGCACGGCCCTCCCGCGGGTGCTGGCGGAGGCGGCGGCGCGCCCGGCGCCCCGCTCCGCCCTGCCCGCACCATGCTCAGCCTGCAGGATTCCCTCTTCTTCGAGATCAGCATCAAGTCGCTGCTGAAATCCTGGAGCGGCAGCAGCAGTAAGTATGTCGCTGCACCCCGAACCACGGCAGCGTAGCAGATATCTTACTTTATGTATGTATGTATGTGTTCACTTATTTATTTACGTGGTTATTGCACGCTGCCATGTGAAATTGCCCTTTAAAACCGGGTTTTTAGCAGTGCTGTGTGCTGGTTTGGCGTAGCCAGTGTGAGAGATGAGCAAAGTGCTCTATCTGCTTCTTAGCTCTCTTGTAAGATTATATATGTATATATTTGTTTTTTAATTTATTTTCTTATGCTGCAGTTGTCTGTCTAATAAAGTTCTTTGCACCCTTTGCTGTCCAAGAGAGGTGACAAATAGATGCTCATCTCTGCAGAGTTACTAAATGCTGACACTGTGTCTTAGTTCTGTCAAGCTCCAAATGCTCCTTTGAAGCAAATCAGTCACCCTCAGACAGTGTATTTTACAGGGGTCAGTATTTTTGCGCCTCAAGCCCATTATTAAAGCTGCAAGAAGTACCCACTTTGATCTTCTAAATGGCTGGAAACTGGAGTTTCTAGGAGGATTTCTTTTCTTAATTGAACCAGCAAAGCAAGGATGCTGCTCTTGGTTCAGACAAGCAGTCTGTCCTCAGATCACCCCTTCACACATGCTTCAATGCAGGGTCTCGGGCCGGGAGCTGCATGCACTGTGTAGCAGGCTCTGCTAACGTAAGCACAGCAACTTAATGACGGGTCCACCAGGAGGTGATAAAGATGACGTGTTTGAACGTCAGCTGAGTATTTCGTATTTCTTAAGTTTCTCGTATTTTTAAAAATGAAAAAGGTCAAAAGGTGGAGGTATCCGGTATCGCAGCCTTATGTGTCATTAATTGCTGCTTGAGGTGTACTGGGATGCACAGTTTCCACTCACCAAACACTTCATAAAAATAGCTCCATTTGGATTTTTACCACAATACAACAGGATTTGTTTCATCTTTTTGTCTTATTTGAAGGAATTAGTAACAATTTAGTTGTTGTGCAGTGTATTAATCAGTGCTAGGAGAGTATACAGATACTCAGTTTGTCCTAATGACTCATTTGGACCTGATTTGCTTTTTGCACTACCTGCTGTAATTCACGATTGGAACTAATAACTCCTAGACTTATAAGATAAAGCAAATGAATATTTCAAAACGGGCATCTTTATAGTTTTACTTTTTACTTTGTTTAGTTTGTGTCTTGCAGGTCTACTGTATCTGTTCCAAATTATACCTTGTAATTGTGCTTGGTAGTTTCTAATGTTCTTGTTGAAATAAAGGTAACCAGAAGGATTTTTCTAATATTTTATAATAGAAGTTGAAGATGTCTTATCAAAATGATGAAAAATCCTTAAAGTTGGTTCATGTATATTGTTTCCAAACTAAAGCAAATCATAGGATAAATCAGTTACAGAAAATTCTATCTGCAACTAGATAAATAATTCCTGAATAGATAAGGAGATAAATTACAGAAGCTAGACTAGCTAATTGCCAACTGTAGTTAAGATAGAGAGTAATAATAACAAAAAAGGTGTCTGACAAGAGGTTATATACGATGCTATGTTTTCTCCTTTATGCCCTCTGTTATGTAAGCACAATGGAGTGAGGTCTTCCTGACTCTTTCATCGGGAAGTGGTACTTAGATCATCTACCAACAAACCAATTTTCTGTGCACGCTGATTAGATAGCTGAGGTTTATTTCACTCTTTTCCACGATTGTCACTTCATTTGTGAAAATTGCTGTGATCGTGGCATAGGTGCTTGTCTGCTCTTTAAGTGTGCGAGAGTTGCATCCTGATGGCTCTCTGTGCAGACTGGCCAGGAGCAGACCACTGTGTGCAGCCTGTACCAGCCCCAAGGATTGTAATTCACAGGGATACCTTAGTGAGTTGAGCTGAAGCGGGCAAGCTGGTTGCTTTTGTCCAAATCGTTTTCTAATCAAGTGATGCAGTGTGTGCAGAGTGAGGAATTACACAATATTTTTGTTGAGGATGTGTTTGGAAATTCAGGAAACGTTCACATGCTAAGAAATTATTTGTTTTTACTGTGTTTTCATAAAATCTTTAGGTGCAAATGCTGCTTTTTATGGTTTATATGATAACTTAAGATTTTTGTGTACTAAAGAATGTCAGGAGTGTGTATGCTTGCATGCATTTCCATGTACATAAAAATAAGCATCTTTAGAGAGTGTTTAAGTGTGTAACAGAAAGACAGCAAAGCTCCATGGGTCTGGTTAGGGGCTTGCTAAGCTGGCATAATGTTGCAGTGCTGGCTAAGGTTTTATTGTAGTTGATCTTTTTTCTTTCAGTAACAACAATGAAGTGACATTCATACGGCCTAGTTTCAGAATGCTGTCTCTGTGCCAACAATTTTAGGCATTACTTCTTTTTAAATGGAGTCAGGAATGTTCTTTTAATCCAACAGTGAAGTGAGGATGTTCCTGCTTAAGAATTATTTGCTCACTGAAGTTGTGGATGTAGTGGAGGCTTTATACCAGCTTGTCCTCGAGTTGCTTGGCTCCATAGTATTTAAGGAATCTTAGTTGTGATATTGTGTCTCAGTGTTCTTGGATTCTGTTGTTCAGTCCACTACAGTTTCAATATGTGATCTCTTTATCCATTTTTCTGAGGTTTTGATTTTGTAGAAAAAAAAATTAATTTTTATTGTTTAGCTTGAACAGAGTAAGAAACCTCTTACTTTTATTAATGCAATATGGGGGTTCAAAAACCAAATGGGGTGCTGCTTATAGTGGAAGGCATTATGTAATAAGTACCTTTTGGTGAGACACTAAATAACCTTTAATGAAAACTAGGCATGTATTTCTGGGGCTTAGTCTGGGCAGGAACAACTGTTTTCCAGTAAACGCAAGTACAACCCATTACTGCTTTATTAAAAGCTCTTCTGTGTTTCCAGTATATACTGTATTAATAGTCATGTCCTGTTTGGGAATAAAGAGTTATTTCTGGATTTGTTTTTTTTTAACATTTTTAAAATAGTATGTATTGTCTTTCTAATTATTAACGTGCAACTTTCTGTTGCTGTGCAGCAGTTGTGCTCTGTCTGGTTAACAGAAGGGACTAAACAGAAGGGTACACCTGTCCTGTGGGTGCTTCTCTGTCCTTAAAGTCGTCTTTGGCTTCTTCTGGTAAATCAGTTTTGGAGATGATTCATGAGATTTTTGGTACTGTCTTGCTCAGCTTGATTCAGAAGTCATGCATATATTTCAAGAACTCATGCTGGTTAAGAGAACAGGGCTGCACTTAGCATCGTGTCTGCCAAAACTACATTGAGGTCGTTGCCCTTGGCCTCTTTTTGATAAGAGTTGTGACAAGTGATTTTCAAAGTTACTTAAGAGTTCTGAGCCTGGGAACAAAGTCCTGCCAGGAAAGCAAGCTGCATCGGCCTGTACAGCAGTTGGTTTTGAAACTGTATTATAAAATCAGAGAGAAATGAAGCAACTTTAAAATCAAGTGAATTATTGGAGCTGTGGCTGCCAGGTGCTGACAAGCATGTGAAAACTGGGGAGCTGCCTGGCAGATACTTCTGAATCATTCTTTCTGTGAATGAAAAAAGCACTCGGAGTTGAAGACTCCCTTATCGTCCCATAGGATTAGTCTGACTGAAGATTACTTCCTCCTTTACCAACCAAAAATGAATTCTTGCCTCTCAAGAGAGGTTCTGCTCTGATAATGCAGTATTTAACAAAATAGCTGTAATGGATTCATTTTTATCCCGTGACTTTTCGTTTTATGACAGCAATGAAGCTGTAATTTAAATAAGAAAGATGAGATCACATTACAGTGCCGTGATAGGAATGTATATGGAAAAGGACCGTATGAAGAATTGTGGAACAAATGTTTCTTTGGCAGTCTTATTCTTTGGGAGGAGATGGAGTGAGCTGAAGTATATATGGAGGTGTGCATGGCTTTTTAGCAAAAGCACAGATTTGCTGCTTTTGTTGTAATTTGCTTGTATATTATACTTTTTAAAAGCGATAAAAGCACAATTTGTTAATATTTCAGAAATAACTATTGATTGATAAATTTCAGCTTGTTTTCTCGGCAACTGTTAAACTGCAAAGAAAAATGAAACCTGAGGAAAAAAATTGATCTGAGATGTTACATGATTACTTCCCCTCCAGACTGTCCTTTGGGCTAAGAGTTATTCATGTCAATATAGTGTTCTAGAGAACTTTCATACATTTTTTTATATTCCAGTGGAAAAATTAATATTACTTTGCTATCTAGAGAAATATTATGATTTAATGAGATATGATATCATGTGATATATCATGAGATACGATTTTTGGTGCCTTCTTAAACAATAATAGTAATTAAATAAATTAAACGAGTACAATATCAAGTAGGGAGTTAACTTTATTTCCCTAATGTTAAGCATCCCAAATAATATGTTCAGTCTTTTTTGCAGGAAACTTTTCCCAGTTGTAACCTTGACTTCAAAGAATCATGTTAGTAGTCGCCTTGTGTGCTGAAACTTGATAGGCTCCAGAGAATGTAACAATTTTTCCTTATGATCAAATCTTCCAAAATTGTTTTGACGTATTGAAGTGAAATTTTTAAATGAAATATGAGTTCAAATTTATGTTAAGTTTTGAAAAAGCTACTAAATTCCACTTTTCTGAAAAAAAATGCATCCAAGTGTACTTTTTGTTAGTAAATGTACTTACAGGTCCCTGTACTGCCAGAACAACAAATTTGTTTGCTGTAGGAGGGGCATATGATGACTTTTCCACAGTCTATCGGTTGTCATGGGTAAAGCAATTTTTCGTCAGTAGTTAATCACCCAATAGAATGTGAATGCAGTCAATATATTAATTTATTTATTAAATTATTTATTAAATAATTTGGCTCTATTTATGAACTTATGTGACTTACAGTGATTGCCTCTTGTGCAGTACATCTTGAGGCACGTAGTGAGTCACTGCATTTCCTGATGTATGGTGTGTTGGCATATATTCCATTAAATGAAGTGCCAGTAACATTCTGTGTAGTAAAATTTGCTATGGAATGAGAAGATGGTTTGGTGTTTTGTTTTTTTTTTTTTCCTCTTCCTTCTTTCTTTGTTTCTGGATAGGGTTGGAATGACAAGATCTCTAAAGGGATGCAAGCTGGAAGGAGACAAAAGGCTATATCATCCAAGCTAGTCAAACTCAAGTACCACCCTGAAGCTGAAGAATACCCAGTATACAAAAGCAAAAGTTCTGAACTTGTCGAATTTTTTTCAGTCCTGCTCCATTAGATGTGGGTCAAGTGAGCAGGATGAAGGTGAAGGGAGTTTCATAAGATGTCTGAGCTCCTTGCGTTTGCTGAAAGTGGTGACTTTGCCCCCAGCTGTGCAGCCTTGTCACCTTTTCACCTGCTGACAGTGGTACTTGTCTCATCCTTTTAGTGAGCTCTTTTGGGTTATTGCTTCAGCAGAAACTTTCTTGCTCATTAGGGAAGTGTATGTATCCAGATTTTTACCAGTCATATCCTTTACCAGCTAAGGATATATGATGTTTTGGGCCTTACCTTGGACTTCTCTCTACATAACATGGAAAATATTGAACTGTGATTTAAAAAAAAAAAAAAAAATTCAAGAGTGTCATGTGTGAGATTCTTCAGATTAATTTTTTTAATAAGATGCCTGAATTGTTGAAAGTACATTATGTGTTGGGATATACATTATTTATCTTCATCAGGCATAGATACACTAAAATGAGTTTTCCATTGGGACATTCTTTCTATTAAAGTAGTGAACTTTTTGCTAAAACCATAACCAGATTCTGTAATGATTCAAATCATGGAAGAGAATGCTGTTGAAAGGAGAAAGTGCACCAAATGCAAACCACTCTGTCAGCTACTGTTGCTGGAATAAACTGCATGCTCTGCATGGACTTCAGGAAAGCTCCAGATAAACCATTTGCAACAACCCATATCAAATACCCCATTTCTGCTGACTTCTCTTTTTTTTTTACATTCTAGCTCTGGTGCTTTTGTATTTGAAGGGAAAAGGTTTAGACATTAGGGGTTTAATAGCGTTTAAGAGATCACTGACACAACAGCATTTATTTATTTAGAAAGGTGACTGCTAACTGTTGTTTGCTATATTATAGCCTGAGTGCATACAGGTTTTCCCCTGCAGAGAAAGAAATATTCTTCCTCATTCCTATACAAAGAGTAATGATGCTAGTCAAAGGGAGCTATTCAGTTTTTTTAGGTACAGTCCAAAATAAAGGGTGAATCTAAACTTGAAGAGGAAAAGACCATTTTAAATAAAAGGGGATATGTAACTTGAAAGATACCAGACCATGCTACTGTAAACATGAGTTAAGTGTTTGAACCTCAGCATTCCCAGGTACCTGTGTGAATGCCACAAGCAGAGGTTTATATGAGTAGGTCTAATAGAAACTACATGCTGTGAGAGATTTCATGGGAGTTAAATATGATTTGTATAATAGACTACCAAGCTGCAGTAACAGAAGAAAATAAAATGTTAAGACGTAGAATTGCTTTGTTTTAATTACTTTTATTACTAGAGTAATAATTTTTGGAAAATTAGGTACGTAAAAGAATAAACTTGTATCAATGAGTTTGCATTAATAACTCTCATTAGACAAATCCAGAAGTTTTTATAAAGTGATCTAGAAGTATTTAAAATACAGTGATGGTCAAAAAGCAAGAGGTGGAAAATGTTTCAATACAGTTACAGAATTGTTTTATGAGTCTGATTAATTTTCATCATAATTTAAACTTGCTGCTCTAAGTAGGCATAGTTCGAACAAACAAGAAAAACATTATGTGTAGGACAGATTTTATTCAGTTCAGAAAAAATTCTAGTAATGACTATATAAAGCTTTCAAAATAGTAGTAGAAAGCAATAGGCATTTTCCTTTTTCCTCATTCTTTGCCTTTTCTCATTCTTCTAAGAATCAAGTATTTGAAAATCCAAAGAAAGGATACTTCAGATTTACATAGCCTCAGAAATAGACTGCTAAGAGTTTAAAAACCCAACCATTTCAAACTTCTAAAATAAAAATTTTAATTTAAAACATTAATATTTATAGGTTTCTTGCTCAGGAATTAGTTCAACTTCTAGAAGCAAATAATTTCCTAAAGAGATCTTAGGAAAGCACAGCATGGGAGGTATAAATAACTCCTCTGCTTCAGCCCATCAGGCACAGCTGGCATGTGATTTGGGGATATTTTCAACTTTTTTTTTTTGAAGTTTCCTTTGCAGACAATTGGTACAGACAAGAACAGTAGTCTGGAAGACGTAAGAGTGCCTAAAACCCTTGCAAATCAATGCTAGCTAATTAATGGCTTTTGGAAAGAATTGTTACATTCGCATTGCTTCAAAGCAGTGTAAGTAGCCTTAGGGGTTGTTGATTTTCTTTCTTTTTGCTTCTTTTATTCATCATCCCTCTTTACTTCTTTTGTTCACGCTGCTGAGCTAGAACTGAAGATCTTCAGGTTGGAATCAATGGTGTTTGCGGCAGTGCCAGTGTGCCAGGATCACTGGTCAGTAAGAACTCAGCAGCTCTTAATGCAGCTGATGCTGGGTTTAGAAAACTGCTCGTCTGACATCTCAGTGGAAACCTGCCTCCTTTTTCTCTCTTAACATCTTGTTTTGTGCTGGGTATCAGCAGGACATAGCAGTTGGGCCAAGTATCACCAGATTTTTACTGTTCCTTCAGCTACAAATGAGGTCTTGTCCTGAAAAAGGAGCGGCTGGCAACTGGCACTTCATTTTTATGACAGCAGAGTGAAGAAAGAAGGAAGCTAACTTGGGTGTACTGAGGTTTGGCCGAGAAGTTCAAAGGCTTTCTTGGTAGCTGTTTGAACACTGTGTCCAGAAAGCCATGACAGACTGATCTGGGGATATTAAGGTGGAGTCATACATTGTTCTGCTTATCTTTGAACCTCTCTCCCCTCCAGAAACTAATTGGATAGGAAAAGAGGAAAGAGGAATCCAAAACCTAGAAATTACCTAGCAGAAGTTCATGAATAAGAAATATTTTGGAGTCTTTTTCTCTTACTTTTAAAACTCTGGGTTATGGAAGCTGACTGCCAGAAAGTGATTGTGAATATCAGATAACTTTAGCTATCTGGGGACTGGGAGAAGTGACAGAGACCCATGAGGTGCAGAAGAGCAGCTGTGGTACCATCTTGATAGGATTGTCTCTGCAGGGTTTTTCTCAGGGGCCTCAGTCACTGATTCCTGATGACTGAGAATACTTCCAGAAGCTGTGGACTAGGCCAGAGTTAACCTTCCAAGTTAGTGGCAACGTAATGTGTATGTGTTTTGTGTGTCTTACCCAGAAAAGTCTCATGAGAGGGGAGTTGGAATATTTCTAGTCTTTAAATGTATTGCTCCGTCCTGTTAACTTGCTACTGTGCAGTCTGTGTTGTGACTCCAGTGAGGTGACAGATCCTCATGAAGGATTGCAAGTTTTCATCAGCATCTACAATTAGGGAAAAACCTGATAGATTTCTCTTGGGTTTTCTCTGTTTTCCTCTCCTTTGCTTTTTCCCAAGCACAGCTGCTTTAGCAGGGTATTGATAACATATCTGTGGACATGAAACCCTGTCCTCCCCTTGAGTTGTGGCTGTGGGTGTGCAGTAGCTGTGTTGCTGGTAAGGCTGCCTTCTGCTTTCCATCTGCAGAGGAAGAAAACTTGTAGTATTGTTCTTGTGTGGATCTAGCAAACTTGTAGTCAGCTCACAAGATAAGTGGGCTTTTTATAGCATGATTAAAAACCAGCTTGATGTTTTATGTTGGTGTTAATATGTGTCCATACAAACTTCAATACCGCATCCTCAGGGAAAAAGATGAGCGATGAGCTCTGGATGTGAAACTCATATTTCTAGGTCACTTGCTGAGAGGGTAACTTGGCAGAGACCAGAGCTTGTTATCATTTCGTGGTTTGCATTTGGTCTCTTTCCAGGTGTCAGGACCAGAGCGCTGCCTGCTTTGAGGCCTTAACGCCCGACTGAGCTCCACAGTCACTGCACAGTCCCACCATGGCCAAACTGCTTCTGTGCTTCTGTCCCCCTCAAAAGTTGTTCAGTTATTCATCTCGTCTCCGTTTTATTACTGTAGAACGATTACTGAGGTAGCGTTTTCTTAGGATACATGCAGAATTTGCCTCTGTAACTGATATACTGAGGAAGCTTGAGTTCCCAAACCTTGACCAGAGAGGCTGAGATTTCCAGGGCTGAGCGGGAATAACCAGGCAACACATAAAATCACTTTTGGTAATAGTATACCTGAGCAAGAATGAAGAAAGTATTGCTCCATTTTCAAAATAATGCTACCAGTATATTTATATATTACAACTTGGTAGATGGCAGCATTGACTAGCTGTCTGTGCTAATTCTGGTCAGTAACCTAAGTGACCTTATTTTTTATTAATCATGTAGCAGTAGTAGAGAGAGTGCTTCAGATTATTGGACCATTATTTTGTGATATCCTCTACTATGAAATTTTACCCTCTCTTCCTGAAGAGAGACAAACATTGGAGAATTTTCAAAGCGGAATCTAAATAGTTTTTAATGTTCCCCCCCCAGTATATTTGTTCTTTTTATATTTGGGATGAACTGTGTGGTCTTCTGTCTAGTATATGCAAATGCTGCTGTCATTAATGGCCGAGCCATAGGTGGTGTCAGCACATGTGGTTAGATGCTTAGTTACTTTTCAAGCCTCAAAACCTCGTAGTACTTGAATGATTGCAGTTCTGAATGTAGCTGTGACACAGTTGTCTTACATCCTTACAGGCTGCTCTCTTTAAAGTATGGTTTTATGTATAAACTTATTTTTATTCCTGTCCATCAACATGGAAGAGTTCAGAATAGATTTTACAGACTTCATTTTGTAGGCAAGCATTTCTGGTACTTTGCTGATAGACTATGGATATTTTCCATGACTTCCTACAAAAGTACAAAACCTACTCTTTAATTTTTACCAGAAAACAGTGTGGGAAGTGCTGTGGCAATATTGTATAAACCATGTAGCAGATATAAATGTGAGATGTTATAAGAGGGAAAGCAGATGTTATTTAAGAACTGAGAGGAACAAAGGTTGTGTGTCCAAGAGGTCCATCCAGCAGCCAGGCACTAGGACAGGAGTGCTCAAGGTGTCTGTCCAGGAAAAAGGCACCACAATGCTTGTGTCAAGCTGTTACATCTGGAATCCATGGCCACGGTATGGAAGCCGAGAATGCCAGGTGCCACATTCTCCTCATGTCCCTTGAAGGGTTCCTCTTCAGTTGCCAACAGATTTTGGAGATGTGTGTTTGGAGCTGTCAGTGTTCAGTGTCTCCATCCTGTCCCTCTTCTGAGAGTCATTGCATGGTTCTTTTTCTCCGGATCTGAGTGTGTTGTGAAACTGCAGGTGGGTGCAGGGGCTGTCTCCGGGACCTGCTCACCCAGGCGTTGTTCATGAAGGACATACTGAGAGCCCCACTTCCACTGGTGCCTCCACAGCCAGACCTCGTTCACACCAGTCTGAGCCTCTCAGTTACAGTTCTCTGTAACACTTCTTAGAACTTATAACAATGTATTGAAACCGGATAAAGGTTCTTAGTCTAGAGAGAGCAAACTACGTTTTTAAGTAAATTAGAATCAGATAAAAAGTAAAATTGAAAGTTGAGGAAGGTAGGAGATATTTCCTGGCTGTATTTCCTCGTACCGATATATACAGCTCGAACCTTTTAAATGACCAATTTAGCTGAGTATTCTGGAGCTGCATGGACAAGCATATGACAATCTATTTTTATTTCAGATGTGACTAGTCTCCTCCCATGGAACTGACAAAGGAGCTGTTAACTCTGAAACTTTGGTGTGTTTATGGTGGCTAAGAATAGCTCTGCATGGCACTTAGTATTGTCTTCTTACAGAAGTCCAGTTCGAGCGCTGGCTGTATCTGCATGCTGTGTGAGATTTTTGGACAGGTTTGTGCTGTGCCCTTGAGCTTCATCTGAAGACTTAAAGCTCTGAAGGCTGTCATCTGTTATCCTAAGGAGTTGCACAACTTTGGATTCTTACTAATTAAGTTTACTTTTATTTGCACTAAGCACAGATAAATGTAGTCAGAAGTCTGGTTAGAAATACAAGTGTCTTGTGCTTGTTTTTAAAATAATATTGTTAACTAGGTTTTCATGTGAACTCAGTCCTACCTTTTGCTGCTAAAGACTTAGAAAGTGCTGAGAAGCCTCAAAATACAGTACGCTAACCACAGAAGCAAAGCAAATTTGGATAAGTGACCTAGTGAACAATCCTAAATTTTTTATGTATATGTTAACTTTTATATTCATCAAACTTTTTTCCTCAAGAAAAATTGAAAATAGACATCCCAGACCATCAATAAATTAAGCAGCTTATATTGCTCTTTTTCTTTAGACTTTGGTGAATGAAAGGACTTGGCTCAGAAGAGTGAACAGAAAAACACAGACAACTAACTACACCTAATTTAAAAACAGAATTTATAACCACGTTGTAAGATATGTGTATGCCAACACAAGGACACTTATGTTTAGTTGAAAAATAATCAGCCTCTCCTATGTGCAGATAACTCTCGTTACTTCTAGTGAGAACTGAAACCCATTAGAGTTGAATTTTCAGAAGAACTGATCCCTTCAGTGCAGGGCAGAAACCTTTATTCATGGAAATGTTCAGATAATTTATTTTTTTTTTTACTGTTAAATGTAGGTAGTTACCTAGATGTGCAAAAAATTGGGTTTGTTTGCTGGTTGGTTTGTTTTTTTTTTTTTTTTTTTTATTCCTCAGCAAAATTACTGTAAGAATATACTTTTGAAAATGTTGATTTCTCTTTTTCTGTTTTTCCCTCCTTGATGTGTTTATGTTAAATGTGACAGATTAAGTCTAATTTCTTTTCTTTTTCAGCTCATATATTCGTGTGGAGCATTACTAGGCAAAGCTGACAGAATCTGAGTGTAGAACAGTTGTTCTTTTCTGAAATTGATATTTAATGCATGGGCATATTCTATCCCTCAGTTATGTATGCTTGACTGTATTTGTTAGTTTATTCTTTTTTTGCTTTTTTTAATGCTTGTGTCTAGCTTTAATCTAACACCTCAATTTTCAGACCATACTGTGATATCAGAAGTACTATTATAATATTTCTGAATACTTCACTAGACAGTTATTTACAGAGATGTGAAAATGCTCTGTAAATGGATCCAGTCTGGTCTAATGTATTGGTTTTGAGCTTTAACTTGTAGAAATATTTTTCATCTGAAATACTAATGGAGCATAATAAAGTAAATTCTGTTGGTTTCTCTCTAGATTTTTTAAAAGAAGATGTTTTGGGTGGTTTTTTTTCCCCTTTTTTTAAAAAAATAATACATGTTTTGAAGTTCTTGGTTACTTTATAACTCATGTTCCAGAGTCCTTTTCCAAAATAGACTTTTGCTGCAAAACTGCCACCATTCATTACTCTTTTGCATTTGCTCAGGAAAGGTATCAGTTTGACATTAATGAGGATAATTGAGGATAATGAGCATAATGAGGATAATGAGGAAAAGTATTTTCCTCTTTTAACTGGGAGCTGGAATTGCCCTCTTCTCACAAGGAAGGAATAAGTAGGCAGTGAAGGGGAGGGAAGGCTAAACAAACTATCTTGGGTTGTGTTCTGCAAAAGAACTCTTTGCAAAAGAACTCTTTGCAAAAGCTTTTGGCTTCTGACACGATCTTTTTGGAAATAACATCAAGCATAAATTTGTTTGGCATTTTGACATTGTTTTTGCTTTCAGTACAGTGCATGAATAGGATAGTTTTGTACCCTCAAGTCTTCAAACTGAGGATGTGGAGTTTTGTTTTTCTAGTGAAATGTGAAGTAGGAACGATGAGATAAGTGATTTAAGTTTCTGTTTGCTGTTCACAAAGACTGTGGTCATTTTGATGTATCTTTCCACTGCTGCCTTTGCCTCCTTTCTGCTTTTTAGTTTAACATCACTTAGCATTGATATAATTTTACTGCCTTTGTTAAGCTCATGCTTAACACAAGATTCAGAGCATCAGTGTGTTTCCAGCCTGGTGCAGCCTTCAATTTGACAGTCTAGGAAGGCTAAAATGGATTTACTTGTAGCAGCAAATGTTCTGTTTTCTGCCAGTATCCCTCACCCCTGTGGGCTGAGCAGGGCACGCTTTCTGTACCCGTCAGAAAGGTCATGGGGGAGAAAATGTGAATACAAGTTTACCAGGACACTTACCTGTTGCTTGAGAAGTTGGCTGTCATTCTGTGGCTCTCAAACTGGAGTCAGATTGGCCAGGAGAGGGAGTTAAGAGAAAACAAAGTGCCCCCAGCAAGCTTAAATTTTTAAATTTTCACAATAGGAATCTGCATCCCCCTTGGAAACTTCTAAAAAAACCCCCAAACCTCCAGAAATTACAACTGAGGGAAAGCTATGTGGTGCTCTCCTGATTTATGACCTCTCTGCCATTACATGAATGCACAACACCATCTAAAAATGTGATAACTATGAATGGTATGGTGATGACCCTGAGCTTACAGCACCCCATGAAAGCCAGAGAATACTACTGGCTGAGACTTGGTGGTTGCTTGTTTTACGTTTTCCAAAGTGCAGGTGCATCAGAAGAACTAAGAGAACAAGCCCAATGCTATGCGATTCTATCCTTGCTCTCCATATTCAGTGGGAAATTGAAATCTTTGTGCCTGTTGCAGTAATAAAGCTAAATAAAAAATGAGCGTCAGATACTGCCCATTAAATTTAGTACTGTAAGCTCTTTTTGGCACTTCAATCATACTAGAATTGAATTTCTTCTGAATTTGCATCCTTACTGAAGGTATGACTTGCAGTGCTGTAGAAGCCTAACATTGAGGATAGGAAGTAAAGAAACAAGTTCAGGATTTTTTTTTATGCTTATGTGGTTATTTTTTTGAGGGAATGCAAAATTTGTAAATTAGTGAATTTTGATGGTTATATATGCTCAGTTGTTTTAGTTCAGTGTTTTGAAGGAAACTGAGATACCAGGATTCATACCTACATACTTTTGTGGTTCTGTGCAAAGTATTTGGACAGTAAGGTCATGTAAAGTCATCACAAGGTCTACTGGGAAAGGAGGCAGTAGGTAACAGGTGTGTGCTTGGGTTGGTGTTGTTTCTCTGAGAAGTTTGCAGCTTGATTACAGAACTGTTTTCCAGCAGAAATTCCTATATTAAGTCTAACTTGCTTTATTATACATGCAGCTTTAAATTGAATTGAAAGCTACATTTGTATAAAACCTCAGGGCAGTAAAAACATTTCTGAAAATTACCACTGGAAATTTAACTTATAGCCCTGAACCTTAACATTCCTGCCATTGTCCTGCTTCCATATGTGATGGATTGTGTTCTAGATGGTGGACAGATGACACTTATCCTTTACATTCTCTTAAGCTGATCTTGCATGAGAGCAGCTTTCTGGCAGTGAATCAAAGCATGTTAAATATATTAGTAGTTTGGAAGTATGCTATTAAATAAATCTCCTTTCTAAGTAAAGATTTTTATGAAATGCAAAATATGATTTTTAATTAAAATATTTTATCTGAGGAGGTTTGTTATTTTGGCAATTGTTCTAGAAAAGGAATTACATAAACCACATTTTTAATGGTCTGACACTTTAATGGTCAGGATTTCCTGATGGCATGCCGTAATCAAGAGTGACTGGGCAGGCCTTGAGACAATTGAGTTCAAACTGATTTCCTCTTCCCCCTCCAGTTTTTGTGCTGTATCACATTGTTTTCCAGAGTGTATGGTTTGGTCTTTTGGCATCTTGTACTATCAAAATCACTTTTTAATTTTTCTTTTTTTCCTGTCTGATAATAATCTACATGCATGGTCTACCATAGAAGGCTCTGTAAAATGAGTCACATAATGAGTTGTATTTCTTGCATATGCTCATAGCAATTTCATCCAGTATTTCCCATCCGTGTCCTAGCTGTTAAGTTCTAAAGAATTTTTTTAAAATGTGAATTTAAAAAATTTGTCTTAAGTTCATCTTTGTGATTTTTTTATTTTAATTGTATTTTAAATTTGTTGTTTGCTGTGGTAGTTGCTTGCACCATAGGTAGGACATTCTACCCTGTCATCCCATACTAAGTCAGAATTACACAGCTCTAGAGATCATATGAGATTCAGCAATATCTTTGGGACTGTAGCTTCTAACAGCCCTTTCTGCTGTCAAATCCAACATTCTTAGTAGACAGAGGGAACCCAATAACAACTAATAGTCTATTTTTGACTGACTGCCCTGGGTATCCTGATACTATCCTGAATGTCAGAGCTGACCTCTTTTTCAATCATGACGTTTCTTAATAAAAGTATTTTTGTGTTCTTCTGTAAATATAAAACATTCATCCATCTGATTTAATTGATTCTACATTATGCACGTGGCTGTTGTTTATCGTGTTTCTCTCTTCTCACATGTCTAAATTTAGGCAAAATAAGTATTTAAAAATATTTTCCTGATTTTATCTCTGTAATTTATTTTATCTTTCTGTCTGTTCTAGAGTTTCAGGGAGGAAATTATATACCTGTTTTATTTTGAGACTTTTCAAAGTAGGGAAGGGACTACAAGAGATGAAGTGCCATACAGGCACTGCAATATTTGCTGGTTAGAGTTTGCTCAGCCATTAAAGCAGCTAGACAAGAAGAATGTCTTGCACTCATCACAATACTTGCTCAAAGAGTGCCTGAATGCTAGTACAAAAAAGGGGAAAAGGTGCAACATGGCGGAGAATATAGGAAAGCATCTTTAGAAGATTATGGTGAGGGGGACTTCAGAAGGGAAAGGGACCTTTCAAGGACTTTTTGTGTTTGACACACAGGGAAGTCACTGAATACCTTTCAGACTATGTTCATAGGTATGGAGAAGATGGAGGAGAAGTTTTCTTCTAAACTTCAGTGTTTGGGGTTTGGTTGGTTGGTTTGTTTTATTAATAATAAAAATATCACTTTTAAGTTTGATGCAGTATTACTGAAACGTACTTCTCTTTCACTTTTTCACTTATGGGAGAGTGGTTACATTTCTAGAAAACATTATACCAGAGGAAAATTTAAAAATTACAATTTAAGAATGGAATTATCAGAGATATTAACAGGAGTGGGGAAAAAGACTACTGAATCTTTGGAAGGACATAATTATAAGTTATATGGCAAAGCTAGAAATTTGAGGATCAGCTGTAGCAGCAAGACTGCTAAGGGATTGTAGAAAACTGAATATTGTCGGATAAGGGTTTGTGCCTTAGAATTTGTGCTATATCTTTGTGTTGGCAGGAAGTAATGTATGTATTACCATTCTTGCCTGTCTTGTCAGAGGTTTTGAAAGTAGAAAATAAGCTTCATGTGAGTACCTGTAGCTAGACAATTTAGAGCTGCTCTCTAAGTTGAGTCAACTTCCTGTTAAGAAAGGATTTTCAGGTTTATTGGGATAGAAAAATAATCTTTATGATAAAACTCAGAAGATTTCTGTGAAGTTTTTGTTCTGTGGTTTGTTTTTTTTTAGTCCAAATGAAAGCTCAGCTGTTGTAGTACCAGTTCCCACAATAAACTCAGAAAGACTTTCTGTACAGCCATATGGTTAATTAGCTACTTGTTGAAATAAATTTATCTTCTGTTTATTGATGCAGCATTCATTTATGTTTCTTTGTTCCAGAGTTCAGCTAAAATGAATATAAACAAATCTGAAGCTCCTTGGATAAATTGTAAATAGGGAAATGTTTCTACTGCAGAAGTAAAATTTAAGTTCCGATTCAGACATGGAGGGGAAGTTATCAATACACATATAACTTCCTCTCCCTGAAAGGTTTGACTTGGCTTTACAAACATTACACTGAACCATATTGCTGAACTAAGCCAGTTGTAAGCCTGTTTTGACTTCACACGTAGGTAATCCATTCATCTTACAAACATGTGACATATCATAAAGGCATGACAGAAGTACCAGCTACTATTGCTGCTTATTTAATTATTTTCATCAAAATCACTTAAAATTAGTAAATGAGAGAGAGAGAGGTGAGTAAGGATTTGCAGTCTGGACTTAGTCCATGTGACCTGTTAATAAGATAATAGTCCTTCTTTGACTGTTCATGTAGTGTAATTGGACAAATGTGGAGCCATAATCTTTGTTAAACATCTTCCAAAGAAAATTCACTGTATACTGCAAACATGGAAAAGGAGGAGAGAATTACTGGATAAATGAGTCATGTAGTCTGAACTGAAAATAATAGGATGTTTCTTCATCAGGACTATATATCCAGACTAAGGTATGAGAAATAAGGGAGAAAGAGTAGCTTTGTTTTCTTGGTCATGTATATTCTAGTGTATTTGGACTGATTTCAGTTGCTACTACTGGGTCTGTATTTGTGGTGTTCCCAGTCAGTAGGTGTGTATTCTGTAAAGCAAAGGAATATCTAGGTGTCACACTTGATGAAAATGTGTGGTCAGTGGCCCTTAATAGATACTTAATTTCACTGGCAACAGCTGTGGGTTTTATTCACGTTATTTAGGTTATGTTATAAAGTGACATGGCTGTATTTTCAGGAGCCTGCTGTACCTGTCCCTTCACTTTCACTTTTTCATACCAGTATCAAGGTTAATGTTCATCTTGGGTATGGGTTTTTTTAAGCACTTTCTAAGAATGCCTCAAAAAATGATATTGAGTAGAAACTCATTATCTTGGTTCATCTAAGCACATTATTGAGAATAAATTACATAACTGAAAAAAATCAGAATAGCATTTGTGTATAATTGGATGTGCTTAAAATGAGTATATATTTTACAGGTTTGCAGCGTCTTCTCTTTTATTGTAATCTCTTAGCACAGTTTAAGGTTAGTAACATATTGCTGGTAAATGAATGTTAAGGAAGTAAAGGAGAAAGTTGGGATAAATGCAGTGTAATGCAGAAGTATCCACCATCCCTGCAATGACTGATGACTCCAGCACTTGTGTGATACTGGTGAACCAAGAAACCAGCCAGAGCCACGTGTGCAGGGGTGCTGGCTGAGCATGAGGCCAGCAGGGATTCAGTACAGCTAGAGCTGAGAGGGCAGTGGTGAATCCAGCTTGTGGACAGGCTTCATGCGGTGTCGGTACTGTTACACAGTTTGGACAAAACCCAGTAAAGTAGACCTGGCTGGTCTGATGTGCCATCACATTCTTCAGCAACTCGGGTAAACTGGCTGGATCAGGGGATAGCAACTGTATCCTCTCATCCACACTCTGAAAGCAAATACAAGAGATATAAGTTAGAATGGTGCTTTTTTTTGGTTTTTGTCTGTAAGTTGGAGGCTGAGATCTGTAACGTGTACCAGTTGTTGGAGCAGTATGTGTTGAACTTCACTGTGTTCATAAAGCTATTCACTATTTCTTTCATTCAAGTCATAAGGTTTTTTTCATTGGTAGAAGTAAGGGGACTTTGGAAACATAAAAAGCTGATGATCAACAGGAATTTTAGAATTGTGAAATAATGTTAAAGTTTTTGAAGAAGTTGTCTGCTCTAGAAAATGGATGTCTGGCCTGGGACACATGAAACCTAGGTTTTACATTTGGGTTCTGCTCATAATTTGTTGGGATGATTCTGGATAGGTTGCCATCACTTTTGAGCATTGGCGTCCTTATTAGGAAAAAATTATTCCTTTGGTAAAATAACTAAAGATTTGTTGTTATGAAACACTTAACAATCACTACAGATATATTTCCATGTATATTAATATCACTTCTGTGAGGCAGGATAAAATGTTCTAGATGTTATCAGAATAGATGACAAGGAGATTAATTAAAATTCCTTTAAGTAACCACATATAATATTTTTAGTCTTTGGAAATTATCTTATTGTCATTTGGACACACAAGCCTTAATCTGCAACAAGCATCACAGGAAATAGAGAGTACCTGTGAAAGTAAACGTGCCGCAAAAGTAATAGTAAAAAACTGAATTGTTAAAGGTGAACTGTCTAAAATTATCTACTACTTTAACAATGAATTAAAAATAGTAACCAAGAATATAATCTGCTTGACAAAAACTATGGAAGCCCCTCAAAAGCGTGTTGAGTATGCTTATTTTGTAGTTGGATACTTTATTTTAAAAATCCATAAAATAGTTCTAGATACATTTTCAGATATCTTGAAAGAGGGGAGATACCTGATAGAAGTTTTGCTTCAGTCTGACCATTTCAACTTCATGAGGAGAAGCAGCAGCAACTGGAAGCAAATTTCAGTTAAAGCAAAAAACCAAGGAAAACTTAGAAAGTACTATTTAAAGAACATATGAAGTGCCAACACTCAGCTGAGTGTAAAGTACTACCCAAAAATACGTATGAAAGCTAAAACTCATTGTTTTGTATTAGCTATGAGGTAAAATGGACTCATCAACTGTCAGAGGCTGGGGTGTGTTTGTTATCTTTTGATGCCTGCTTTGTGTGTTTGAACTCTGTTAATAAGTTGGTAAATAGGATGCTACTTATATCCTCAAATACTTGATGCATTTGGGCTACGAAGAGAGAAGCAGGATGATAAAAATAGTATTCTTTAATACCAGCTTTGGTATCAAATAACCTTTCCTGGTTCTGGACACTTGTGTTTAATGTGAATGTTTCTCATTTAGCATACATCGGGGCGTGTTGCCTTTTGACCTAGGAGTGTGTTGTCTGTCTAATTATCCTTTGTATTGTTTTACTGTTCCTTGCAACTATCCAAACAATTTGGTGTGGCCCTAGCAACCAAACAATACTGTTTAACAAAGATTTCCTTATGGCACTTGCTCCCAGATTTCCCACGTAGCAGTAGCTCACATCAGAGCAAACAAACAGGATATTGTTTCAAGTGAATAATGTTCAAGTTTTCAAGTGATTTATGAAAATAGGTTTTTAATTTTGAACTGTTGCAAGTGGTAGGGTTTCTGGTTCCAGATTTCATCTCAAGTTCTGCAGAGTGGTCTGTGTTTTGAAGCTTCAAAACAACGTTTGAGACATTTTTTGTGGCAGCTAAGAGTAAAGAATGGCTTATGCTGTGATGGCAAAGAATAGCAGAAAGAAATTACTTAATCCTGTCCCATAATGAGATTTTTTTTCCCATTAAACATATTTAAAATCCACATAGACCCTTCCTACAATGTTATCGATTGCAGCGTCATGAGTAAATGAATCCCACTGAACATAATTATACTAGATAATAATGTTGTTTGACCTAGTTAAGAAATCCGATAATAGATTTGGACTTTTCTCTAAGGAACCGTTATATGTCTTCTTATTAAACACAGTCAAACTCCCTCCCATTTTTCTCTCCTGCGTGTTTGTTTTCTGTGTGTGTTTTACTAACTTAGTAGTTTTACAAAGCAGATAAAACCATGAACATTGTAATATGCAAGCAAGGGTCATGAATGTGAACCATTAGTGCTGTCATGAATTAGAGTCCTCAGCAAGTTCATGGATGAAAGTACATTCTAGTAATTTCTTCTGTCTTTTGCATAATTTGGCAATTTAACAAAACTAAGATATTTGTGGCAGTGTTTATAATTGCTTCAGTTTGACAGTTTTCCCTTGTTATTTTACGGGATAGGTTTATTACCACCTGAAGAGTTTTGTGCCTGTGAACACTGAGGTTAGGAACACATATGACTGTAGGATAACCTTGACTCTGTTTTGCTGCTGGAAGAGTAAAAAGGCAAGTCTTGTCCCTGCATTAACTCTCCTCTTTGTGCTGGCACACATGTATGTGTGGTATGTGCACTGTACAACTGATGTGGTGTAAAATTAATGTGTGGACAATAATTAATACACATGCTCCTTTTCCAGTTCAGTTCATCGCACAGCTGCACGCTTGTGTTTGCTTGCACAGGAGGAGGGTGGTTCAGGGAGTGAGGTGGTTGGGAGGGATTGCATCCCTTGACAGTACTGCAGTTTATGCCATCTGAAGGGGGCTGTGTGAAACTATAGCTAAGGGGTGGGGTCTGTGGCATTGCTGGTGGATCTAAGGCTGTCCTGCCACTGTATTTCTTTGGCTTCATGGTCCCGCCCTCTGCCTTGCACTGAAATTTCTGCAGCACTTATGGGAGCTGGTCGGGTTGTTGTCTAGTTGCTTCTTTTTTCTTGCTGAGGTTAGATTTTTGTCCAATTTACCCATTCCTTATGATGCCCCATGAGCCTGGGGAGAGGATTTGCCTGGGTTTAGATCAGTCTGGACAACCTTGGGGTTTCATCCTTAGTGAGAGAAGCCGTTTTATAGTTTTGAAAGTTAACACGCTAAGATGATCCCTTATTGAAGATTAATTTACTAATGTGAAGTAAAGATAGTACTTCGAAGATAATCAGCTCTCAATGTTTTACTGATCCTTAAATGACAGTGACTTTTTGAAAGTGATATTTTGAAAACTGAGGATAAAAATGTATTGTGTAAACACACTACTAAAGACTTGCCTACGTGAAGTAAATCTAAATATAGTTTTGAATTAAGGAGCACAGCAGTCTTCCTTAATTTCTCTATAGCGTAAAAACAGTTTGTGAGTATCAGCTTCTCACTCTTCAGGAGTGGGAATGGACTGGAGCTCTGGCATGTTCCTTCAGTCTGGGTAATGGGAGGATTATGACATACTCCAGTAGGTAAGTCTAGAATGACCTGAAGCAGCTCCTTGCTAAATTTCTTCTGACCAGACATAGCTAATGATGTTCAAAAGGAGATTTAAACCCTCTCACCTCTTTCAAGTCTGATTGCTTCAATTTGTGATTTAAAATAAAATAATTCAATTTGTTGATCAGAGCAGAACTTCAGCTTTCTTGGAAACTCGTATTTAGGATAGAAGCAACTACCTGTGTTATGGATCTTTAGCTACTCACATTTTTATTTTTGTTTATCTGCAGATGGAGATGAAAGGAGAGTTGTTCAAAATCTCTGTGTTGAAGCATTTTTCTGTTTTACCTATCTCATAGCTGGTATTTCTGTTTGTTACCTGCTATGGCAAGGAAGGATATATTCCTTCTTTTCACCTCTTCGCAAACCTCTGTGCTCTCATTCTTGACACACAACGCATCTCTCTTGTTTCCTGGGCTGCCTTTGGAAGAACTGGGGCTTAAGGATGACAAGAGTACAGATGCTGGAGAATGTAGACATTGCGAAGAAATGAAATATTTTTTGAAGTGCCTGACACATTTATGCTTCCGTACTGAGGGATGAGCAAATCATCAGATGTGGGATGAGAATTTCTTTTCTTTGAAGTCAAATGTTTTGGGTTGTCATTTTTCTTTTGCAGCATGTACTTTGTCCTGTTTCTTAACGCTTTGTGTACTTCCATCTAGTGAACCTCCATTGTGGGGATCTAGATCATAGCAGTGTCTGTGATGTCCTCTTGCCTGGGCTATGTGGGACATGCTTTTCTGTGTCTTTTAGGATCTCTGTTAATGAGATCAGAGCGCTAGATTGAAGTGTTTGGGGATGGTGAGAAATGTTTTATGGCATGTGTAGTTTACGTGTTGTTCTGGTGTTACCCCCAGTTCCTGGGAACGCAGCTGTGTGACCTTGGCAAGTCCTTCAGGCCTTGAAGAAGGCATACTTAAGTTTATGTGTAGGAAAAAAATATACATTACTGCAACTAAACAGCAAGTTTGAGCATTAACATAGAGAAAAAAACAGGTCATATGTAGTACTCCCAACATTATGCAAGGTAACCTTCCTATTTGAAGGTCGTTGGGGTGGGGGGCGTTCAGTTTTCACTCCTGCAGAATTGCTCCCTTCACTAATGCGTTTGATAAATGGTAAATTTCAATGGAAGTTGAGGAAGTCTGCGTTATGTTATGTAAGATGTAACTTTATGAATTGGGAGAAGAAATGATAAGTGGCAGAGACTCAAACTTGAGCAGATGTGAAGTACCAAAGGTTTGGTCTCCATGGCAACCAGTATTTTCATAAGTATGAATAAACTGAACACTGAAATAATGTTTAAGTAAAAGTTCTATTATTAAATAATATTAAGTAAAATAATATTTAGCTAATAGGGTTTGCACATGTAAAAATTTAGAACATGTAAAAAAATTTGCAAGTTAAGCAAAATAGACCAGGTGCATCTCCTCACACTTTACCTGCAAAAAGCCTTAAAAAAGCTTACCTGAACAAATCCTGACATGTAATAAAATAAACTAGACTGACACCAGGCTCAGACTATGACTCCTCTTAATATCAATAGATAAGAATTGTTAATAACAATTCCTAATTCCTAGTATTTTTTACCTAGAGGTGAAAAAATAACCTCTGTGGTCATGGAATATAGTAGAGAAATATCAGACCTCTCTGGGTACATCAGGGTCATCTTTAAGAGATGTCAGCATTTATTTCGACTTACAGTGTACAAGACAAGAATTGCAGTTTATTACTCTAATTGTTGTGTGTGTTAGACTCACGTGTGAGTGTGTCCTGAAACATGATTTTCAGTACTGCAGTTAACATTGCTGGCAGCTTTGATAATAAATGAGTACTTAGGAAGAAAAAGGTAAAGGTGAATGACTATGTAAATTTCATACATGACAATTTCAGTATAAAGGTGAAAGCATTAATTCATAGCAAAAAAACATATACATGTTCTATAAAAATGGAGTCAAGCAGATGCCTCTGACAATATAGAGGGACCCTATATTGTAACCCTTTATTCAGTGTAACCCTTTACATTCAACCTTTTGATTTTTAGTCATACTTGACCTGAGGGTACCATATGTTGAAAGCTCTGATCTTTATCATGGTCATCATAGAGCATTTTATCTTTAACAAAAGTGAGCTACATTGTAAATCCTCATGCAACTTGAGTAGAAATTCCCACATAATTAACCAACCAAAAAAATTCTTGTTGTATGTTACAGCTAGTTATTTCCTTGTTCTGGTTTAGAGAATTTACTGTGTGAAAATGTGTCTGTGATGAACAGGAAAGTAACAGCATTGTGTTTAGAAGCTCTGCTTTATAGCTTGGTGTTTTTTTGTTTTTTTCTCTTATAGCCTCCGCGCCACCCAGCAGAGTAAATAAACGTAGAGTTTCTCCAAGTGTTGTTTCCACCTGGGAGAAGAGAGGCATCATCATGTCTAACATTACTATTGATCCAGATGTCAAACCTGGCGAGTATGTCATCAAAAGCCTCTTCGCTGAATTTGCTGTTCAAGCTGAAAAGAAAATTGAACTTGTAATGGCTGAACCTTTGGTGAGTCCTTTTTTTTACAGTATGCTGTGAAATAGTCCTGCTTTTTTTCTAAAATAGGCTGATTTATCGTATGTATGGTTACTGAAAAAAAAAAACACATCCCCAGGTACTGACTTTTTTACTCAAAGAATAAAAAAGCTTCTGCAAACATGGTTGCTACCTGATTATGTTTTATTGACTTGAGTTAAAATTGTTATGTAGTAGTTACTGGAAACAAGACCTCTTAGTGTCCGTAAGTTCTGTGAAGTTATAAAAGGAAATAGCAGCAACAGAAAGTGTTCCTTCATTAATACTGTGAAGTGTGTTTCCTGTTAGTGTTTCTTTGAAGTAGTAGTTGGACAATATACTTCCAAGAGAAGATGCATTTGGTTTGTTTTCCAAAGTAGTCAGCATATATTGCAGATAAGGCAAAAATGCAAAATTCTCTTGGTCATCCAGGCTGCATGATCTTGAAATAAATGGATTTCTTTTAATTTGTTAATCTCTGGGGGGGAAAAAACCCCACAGCAAACCCAACTTTTTTTTTTTTTTTTTTTTTTTTTTAAACTTGGAAATCTGTTGAGTAGCTCAAACACTGGGGCTTGCAGAAGCCTGGCTCACAGAAGGCTTCTGTTTGGAACTCCTGCTTTCTGAAGTGTTCCTGTGCAGAAGTGCATATGTGAGCTCTTGAGCCCCAGTTTTGAAACGTCAGGAAAAAATGTTATTAAGCAGCAGCACAAAAGAACACAAAAATGGGCTAAACATGTTTTCTGGGGTCACTGATGGAATTATCTTCAACTACAGCTGTTAGTAGAACAAAAGCTGAAGGAAATGAAACATTTCTTTATATGCACCTAACTTAGATGTACATTATACATATGTTTTTGTGCACCAGGCAAGCCTATAACTTAAACATAGCTTGTCTCTTTAAGCAAAGAGACATCCAAAAGAGTCATGTATTCAGGAGGGTTTCATAAGAAAGCACAGAAACTTTGTGGCAAAAGAGGCACGCAAGTAGTGAAGGGTACCTGGCTAAGAAATGAGAGGCGAGCTGTGGGGGAGGTGATGCTGTGGGAGCAGAGGCAGGTAGCTCCACTCTCTATCTGTGTGCCAATGCTGCTCCCTCAGCTCCCTTTCCATTCATCTGCTAAACACACCGGCAGGGTGGTGCTTGGCCAGACTGTCTGTAATTGAGATAAGCCGAAGAGGGCTTTTTCTGTAGACAACAGATAGCTTGGAGTTAAATCTCCTAAGTGGAATACTGGTAGCAAGGCAAGTATAGTAGCCCTAGAGTTTGCTTGAGCTGCAAAACTTGTCTCTACACAGCATTAAATAAATCCTCTGACAGCAATCCCAGGCTGTGTCTCCTTGCCACACTGTTGACTGTTAATTAAACAACTGTTTTTAAATCTGTTAATCATACAAAATCGACACAACCCAGCAGATTAGAAATTAGAAACCCCATGAAACTAATGAAATAATACGCTTTTCAAAGAAGAGTGATTCCAGCTCTGTTGTCTGGTGAGGTTTTATGGTAATTACATGAAGTCTATCTTAGTCAGAATCTTTTACTAATAAGATTCTGAAATTAGTATTTTGTGTGTATACAATATGTATAAAATTCTTTGGGATAAAATAAGAAATGATATGGCTAGAGTAGTCACTTCTGAAGGTTTTAAACAACTTGTCAGGGTTCATTTGCTAAGCCAAATTCCTTTAAACAAAATGTATTTTAATGGAATCAAATGTAATTTGCATGTGTAGCCAGCCTTTCTTGTTTTATATTGATGGAAAGGAAGGACTATATAGAAAACCAGAAAATTAAAAGAGGGGCCAAAAGCGGTGGAAAAGTGAAACAATCTTAGCCTACGTAACATACAGAGGTAGAAGGAAATCCTTAGGTGTCTCACTGAAAGGAAATACTAAAAGTACTAAAAGCAGGTTTATTTTTGTATTAAAGTACTGAATATTCAGTTCTAGTGTATGAAATTTAAAAAGAAAGATAAAAGACTGAAGGGACACTGGAAGGGCACTGATTGTGATTGGAAAAAAAAAACCTTAATGGAAGAGAGGAAAGCCCTTTATCATTTTAGTGTGATTTGATTTTGTGGAATGACTTGGCTACAAACAAAAATCTGGAATATATATATATATATATATATACAGTGTTACATAAATCTTTAATGTGTTAGATTAAACTAGGCTGTTGGTTTGAAGCTGTTAGAGAGAATTTGAATCCAGGCCAATTAAAGTTGGAAGCTAGACATTTTTAAAATTTCAAGCTGAATATGCCAGTGGAAGAGCAAAAATTAATTAAAAAATAAATGAAAAAAAAAAAAGTAACTGTGGATCAATACAGCACCTGGGGCTGGGAGGATGGTATAATTTTAGCTAGATGTATGGGTTTCATTTAGAAGTAACTGATTTGTGATTTTTAAAAGTAACTGAATGGTTTCTCTGGCTGTGAATTTACTTACATACTTTCCTTTTTACTAATTTAATTAAGAGTTCTTTACTTGCAAAATTGTAATACCTCAGAGTTTTCAATGTTACAGAAAAAGCTTATCAGCAAATGTTTAAAATAAATGATTCAAGTAGTAAGTGTAACGACAAGAAGGAAGATCATCCTTTTGGTGAATAAATTAAATAAACCCGTGTTTTTTTAAAAATATCAATTGTTCTAAATGCTTTGCAGTAGTATATAGTTATAAAGGAAAAAAGGCTCAAATGCAGTCTATTGTTGCTTAAAAAAATACTTTTTCAGCTGAGAAGGATGACACTGAGAAACGATACCAGCCTTCCCCAAATGTGACATAAACTATACCAGTGAAAAAGATTAGTGGTAAACTCAATTATTTTGTAGTTTGTCAAGTGCATGTAAATATGAATGGTTAGAATTTAGACAGAGAGTTCAACATGGTGCCAACAAGTTAGTTTAGTCAGCTGCTAACTTACTAAATTGTAGTTTTTCTCATGTTTAAGTCAAAACTAGCAAGACTATTTAAAGCTGTAGCAAACACAGGTAAATTTACACTTTTTCAGGTCTTTCAAAGCTCTTTGAGAGCTGAGTGCTTTCAGAAGCTTGTCTGAAATAAAATTGAGCACTCCGCATCTCTTCAGCGCGGTGCTCTTTGTGCCCTGCGCTGCCACTGGGCCAAGGATGCAGGTGCTGCCCAGCCTGGGGGCTGCAGGAGGCAACGCAGCGACCCTTGCCTGGTTTCTTTCCTGCAGCTTGGAGGACACAAAGAAAGGCACTGGTTTGCTGTGTACACCTGAGCCACCCTGCTGAGGTGTGCCAGCCACCAGAGGATGGTGCCAGGGAATACTGGAGAGGGGCCAACAGGTGGTACCTTTTTCCATGGGTGCAGTTGTTTGCACAGCACACACACATTTGTCTACATCCTGATCTCTGCTGCCTGCCTTCTGTTGACATTTCTCCTTTACACAATGGATGCAAACTGCCCTTTGGTTAATGGAGTAGTGTTCAGGTTTTTTTCATTTCACTTGTAAAAGATAAATGTAGACCTATTGTTTTCATCTCTCTCTGAACTTTAGGAAGCCAGGAAAATAAATCTTAAATTATTAATTCAGGTAAAGTTTCCAAACCTTTATTGTTATGCTGTTGGACAGATTTTTGTAAATCATATGAGATGACCAGGGCCATGACAAAGCAGAGGTAAAAGAAGATATTAGAAGAAAATAAATTTTAAAGCCATACAAATAATTCAAAGGCCTTGATACACCTGTGACTGGGTTCAAGAGTATTGTTTGGATATGTCACCTTTGTTTGGTCAGTGTTACATTAACTACAGCGATATTTACCTTTGAACAGTTGAGATCCTTAATGCTGAGGAAACATAATAGGGAGGGTTATGAACTTGTAAGGTCTTCATTCTTTCTGGTGCTGAAACTCTTAAAAATATATCGACAGTCCAGGTACAGAAGTACCTCAATTAGTGTAGATTATGTGAGGGAAGCTAAACTTTCAGAACTGTCTTAAAAGTAGTTTGCTCTCCTTTGACATGGTTTTCAGCTTCTTTGGGTTTATTCATCTGTTTTATAGTTTTGTAGTATTATTGTGGAAATACAGTATGTTGAGGCATTGTATCCTAAGAAGACTTAAGAAACCTGATTTTTTCCCATCTTTTTACAGGAAAACCACTTATCCATCTTCTCAGGAAATAGTTTTCTAGTTATTTTCCTTCAGCTTATTTAGCAACAATACAATGTTTGTCTAGAATGGGGTTTCTTGTGTTTCTGCTTTGTAGATAAGATAACAGTTATTTGTGCAGTTTATCTTAAAGCATAGTACAGATAACATGAATTCACCTACAGTAGGCATTTCCTTATTAAAAAAGGGAAGGAGGAGTGCTGGTTAAAAGGGAATTCTACTTTGCGAGTTGTTCCTGGAGCTTTAAGTATCTACTTCAAAATGTCAATTCTCAGTATTTTGAACAGACTTTACATGTAAAATCATATGAATTTGAAAGAAGAAAGTGAAACTTTTCCCCCCTTGCTTTTGAATACACAGTGAAGGAACACTGACTGATAAATGAGTTGATCAACAAATAGAGCTATTTCAGAATATTAAATGCATTTTCCTAAAACCACCTTCTTCTTAAAATAATTATTTAGGCATACTGGAAGCATACATAAATGGTAGTGTTTTCCTAGATAATTAGGTGGCTTTTTTCAGATTATAGGAAGTGAAGATGGCTTATGAATTAGTATCTAACTATTTCAAATTATACTTTCAGAGTAGGCAAATGCTTTTTGTCTGGGCAATATTGAATTCAAGTTTTCAGAGGCTGTAATAGTTGCCAGATATTGTGTTCTTTTGAGCACCAAATACGGCTGCACTCCTAGCAGAAAATGTCAGAAGTCATATTTTCAAGATTACAATTAGGCCAATAAAAAATAAGCTGCCATTTGGAATCTTGGATCTGGTGCATGCAATATAAATTTTTATCTGTTTGAGATATAGTCTGTTTCTTGCAGCCTTGTGAGTGTTTATCACCAAGCAGTGTTAACTTTCCAAGTTTTTGTCAACAACCTGACAACGTGAGTGTTGTCTCATACTAAACTACCGAGTTACTTTGTGCTAACCCAGACACAAACTGTTGGGAGCGGTATTGGCTTCAGTGTTGCTGACACCTCCTCTTACATTCTAGAGCAAGGAAGTTAACAGCTTTTCCAGCTTGCTACTGGACTTACCTTGCTCCATAAAACTTCTTTGTTTGCTTTACTGCAATCTCATGTGAGCTATTAACTCCTTACCCTGAGTACTTTTTCTGCTTTCCTTGTTAAAGATAACATTTTGAACTTACTTAAACTATTTTAAACTGAAGAGTAGTGAAAAATTTGTTAAAATAGCAAGAAATGCTCATCAGATCTTTCAATATCTTACTGCTTTGTAGTTTTGCCTTATAGCTGTTACAGCCGCTCTTGGCTTACTGTAAATCATTGACCCTCAGAGCCAGTGTGTGGGACTCAGTGTTCTTTTTTGTTTCCCTTTTCTTCCCTTTTTTTCTTTTTCTTTTCTTTTTTTTTCTCTTTGTTTTTTTTTTCTTCTTCCTTCTTCTTTTCTTTTTTTGTTTCTTTTGTTTGTTTTTTTCTTCTTCCTTCTTCTTTTCTTTTTTTTGTTTCTTTTGTTTGTTTTTTTATTTTTTTTACTTTCCAGATTACCCTAGCAAGGTATAGAACTTGAATTTCTTTTAAGTGTATAATTTGGTACTCTACACTGTGACTAGTAAAAATTACTGTTTACTATTACACTCCATGAGTATTTTGTATCCTTAATGCTTTAATCCTCGCTAAATTATTTTGCTAGGAATATAACTTAACTTTTAGCAGAGCAGCATGTCTTATGGTAATGGTAGCAATATGTATTGTAATAATTAAATTCTGGTACTTTTCTGTACCTTACAAACTTCCTTCAAATGTACAGCAAGTGATAATTTACTTTCCCTTTTTCTTGGATGAAGTTTTCTACTTATTTTTCATTGCAGTTCAGAGAAAGAGTGGATTAGAAATGAACAATTGTCTCTGCCTTTGTGAAGACATTTTAAAATTTATTATTGTAACTTAGAAGAGCTGCCATATGTGAACATGAATCCACTTGTTAATTCAGATGGGAATGATTTTCCTTCTGAGTTACACATGGCACCCACCACCAGCTATCCTTGTTGAGCACACACTGCTGTAGGCCCTGTTGTCTGGGAGAGGTCTGACATCTTCTGTTTGTCAGTCTTTAATGTCATTACTGTTTAGCTACCAAATTCGTTTTTGTGAGTACATTTCACATCTTCAGAAATGATTCTATGAAAAATAATGCAAACATTTACATTAAAAGTTATTTCTTTGTTCTGTAATATAATTGAGAAAGAAGAAATCTAGTTTTGGTAGCAGTCAGTTGCATTGTGAAATTTATGTTTGTTTTTCTTTTAACAGGAAAAGCTCTTGTCCAGATCTCTTCAAAGAGGTGAAGATCTCCAGTTTGATCAGGTAGGAGGCATGGAATTGAAGGCAACTTTTATTGGGTTAATGGGGGCTCTGTTTTTGCAGGATAGTGGTTCTACTGTTGTCCTAACTTGGAATGTCTATGTCTGAATCTGTGTCAGAAGATTTAGACCTTGAAAGTTAGACTTTATTTTCCATTGTAGAATATAATAGTAAGTAAGAAACTGTTAGAATAGTTTAATTAATTGAAGGTGGCAGTGAAAGCTGGTGGAGGAAAGATGCTGAAATGTGGTAGTGGACAAAAAGTTTTAATTTATTTCTATTATCACTTATTTTTTCATTCTTTGAGGTTCTGTTTTTATAAACAAAGTGTAAATTTAATTTTAGCAACACTATTTTTACTGAAGGCTTTTTGATTCTATGGCAGAAGGCATAAGTTAGATTCATAATACTGCTTTGTCCTTTACTGCAAATGTAGACACAGTGTGAGGCAATTCTGTTTCACTTACTGTTAGGGAACTGTACCTGGAATCTCATTTTATTGTCTATTCTCTGTATTTCTTCAGTAGTATAGGCATGATTTTGTCCCATAAGTGCTTCCTTGCAATCAAGAGGCATCATTCAGATGAAGCCTCATTAATTGCCTGTTCCTGTTCTTAACTGTTACTGAATAACATCTGTTGTATGAAGTCTAGTGGTCTGTCCATATCTTCTGTAACTGAATTTTTGTTTCCTGCTTTCCATTACTACTTGGGTATAAATATTAGACATTTCAGTGAAATCTGTGGACCTGCCTTTACTTTTCGATGAATAGCCTTCCATGCACCTTTTTCCCTCCTCCCAAAAAAGAATCTATTAGTAACATGTAATATTTGTTTTATGATTTTCTTTTCAAAGAAAAACAAAAATCCACCACCACAAGCCTGAATGGCTGCCTGATGATGACAAGAATTGTGAATTTTGATAGGGAATTTTGAACATTGTTTGGCAGAAGGAATTAAGATTGCTTCTCTCTTCATTGCTTGATGTATGAAACCTTTATTAAGAACAATTCTCCAGCAGTGCAGAAGATTACAGATTTTAAAAGAGATTGGCAAAGTGTGGGAGTGAGGAGGATTGAGAGTGCACAGCCACAGCATCCAGCAGAGAAGTTAGAGCTGTTGCTGGGCCAACCTTGTTCACCCAGAGGTCTTCCCGGAGCTAGGAATTCGGGTCTAAAAGGTGGCTTTACTGATACAATGTCTGAGTTAGTAAGTGGACTTTGTGAATAAAGAGAACATGATTGGAACACAAAAGGGACCCAGAGTCTAGGAAGTATCTAATTAACACTTGTTCTCGCAGCTCAGTAAGCAATGAGAAGAGGGATGGAGGAGGAAGACATGTAGTGTTGCCTGTCCCTACAATGAATAAGTAAAATAGCTTTTTAACGGGATTATAAGTAATTTTTGTGGGAACCATTACCAGACCAAAAGGGTTGCTATTAAAACTAAGTGTGTTTAATCAATAGTTTTTAATTTTCAAACATTACAATTCTTCTATTTGTGGTTTGAGGTCTTATTTGGAACAAAAATATAAATTTAGCTGAAAGAAATGAAATTTTGGAAAATGAGAAGGAAATTTGTATATTGTTTCACTTGTGAACTATTAAAAATTTTTCATTTTAGTACCAGCACTTTATCATTCCTAGCACATCAAGAAGCTACCGGACAGGAATTTTTTGATAGAGCATATATTGCAGTTCTTAAAATATTTTTGCTTGTACAGCTTGAAACTGAAATAGCTTGTATTTTCCTTTGCTTGTTTGTTGTAGGAATGAGACTTGGCAATTTCCTACTCTTGTCCTAAGACACCAGAACTTTATGATCACACAGAAGCCTATCTTAGCTATCTCAGTAACTGAAAGCAGATGTGTCTGAGGTTGAGACTTGATCATGATTAGGCACAACTTGAGCAGTGTTTTTAGGATCAGGATTTTGGCCATAGCATTTGGGCTCTAGCATCTTACCGTAATTTTTCATCTGTCTCTTTTTACCTCTCACTGTACTGTTGGGTATGTTACGTGCAGCAATTAGCAATGAGTTGTGGCCTTTTAAGACTTGAACAGGATCTGCTGTTTCACTCTGAGGAATTGCAGTATACGTCACGATGACTGGTGCAGCCCTGTCCTCTTGGGTATTGCAGGAGCTCTTTGTCTGGATTGCTGATTTCAACGTAGGCATAATGTAGTGCTAAAATAAAAGGGTTTTCTTACATAAGAAATACATAAGAAATATAATGTGTATTTCTTCTTATATAAGAACTTCTTATTTGTATTTATATGATGATCTTGAATTTAGTATCCAAGCGGTATGGTAATTATTTTAAATAAAAAATAGCTTGTATTCTGCATAGTAGCTATATAATGTGAGCAAAGATGTCATCTTCCTGGTAACTCCAGTGTCTTCATTAGAATGCTAAGGATGCAAAACTTGTCAGGAAATAAGTAATTATTATGTAAAACTGACTTTTCATTTCAAGAGGAAAATGTATTATAATGCTAGTAGTTTGGGTTTGGAACTTTACCAATGACATTTTTCACTGCACGTGGTACAGCTTGTGTCTGTGGAAGACAGTGTAAATTGCCTAAATACTGGAACATCTGTAACTGGCAGTAGTATTAATAAACTCTGTAAACTCGCAGCAAAACCCAAGTTTAGTAAAGCTTAAAATGCAGCTTGCTTCTTTTTCTTCTGCTGATAAGCCCATCAGTTCAGAAGGAGGGCAGGGGAGTGAGAATTGCTTTGCAGAGTCATTTTACATTGACAGCACTGGGTAACCTAAGTGTTCACTTAATCCATTCCTGTCCTGTTGTGTGTGTAGCTGCTGTATGAACATAGCTCTGTGCAAAGTATGGGATATATAATTGTTTTTAGGGAAAGAGAGTCCATTAGTTTTAGAGAAAGTGAAATTAATGTATTACCCAGTGTTTAGGTTATCTGGGATATGGGAATTGACAGTAAATTCTGAAGGCAAAACACATTTTGGATTGCTGTGGTTGTCATAGATCTCTTCTTTGTCATCTTCCATTCTAAGAGTTCCAGTTACATTGATGATTTTATGCTGATCCTAATATCTTCAGTTTAGCAAGTCGTAAGACGGGTTTGTTCTTTTGTTTTCTGTTTTTTTTCCTCAAATATATGAATGCTTTTAACTTGTGATTGCTGCTCATGGCTAGAGGTCAATGGAGATGTTTGAGTACCCCAAGCTAATACAAACAGCAGGCACTTCATGCATATGAAATCTCAGTGAAGATATTTCAAAGCTTTATCAGTACAAATGAGTAATTTAAGTTCTATTTTTCTGATATTTCCACTTACTGAAATGTAAGGGTTTTAATAGTAGCCCACAAGTGTCTCAAATTTGGTTTTCTTTCCTCTTCTCCTTTTTCACAAATTCTTGCTATTATTTTTCTTCCCAAGGAGGTTTGTCAGACTCCTGCCACATCAAAAAATTCTCTTAATTTATCCAATTCATTTTCACCATATACTGATTTATTTCTGATCACAGAATATTTTTAAAATGGTAGCATTGGGCTGTTTTTTACTGTCCACTTCTACAAGTCTGATGTAGGCTGACTGGCTGATTGGATATTTATTTTGTACGGGTGTCGGTGCAAAAGAAACAGGATTAAAACACACTTAGTTTGCGAAGCAGTCATGAAGATTTCAACATATATTAGTGTAGGAATGAAGAAATTCTTAACATTTAACCATTGTTCTGAGGCATTGTAATAATCCTACAGAATATTTCTACCTTCTGTTTCTTTATGTTAAAAAGGCTTATTATGGTTTTGTGTTGCCTGCAATAACTGCCTGCATCTTTTTGTGCAGTTAGCTCAATGTACGTGCCCCTCCTGCAACAAGCATGCCTAGTTTTTCCATTGAATCTTTTTCTATTGAGTGTCCTATTGACAGGCAATAATAATAGGGAAAAAACCCTCATCAATCTAGTAAAAAAGTCTTAATGAAACCTGGTTCCTATTCAGATCTGGAACAAACGTAGTTTATGCTGTATACTGGAATTTAAAATTTTGTGAGCTTACAGAATAAGAATATTATTTTACTTATTTTGAGGAAGCTTTTCCATTTGTTTATATAATGAAAGGATTTTTCAGAGAATCAAGAATGCTATTTAATTCTTGTAGCTTAACTAATTGACTGGTTAACAAGCTGAGTAAAGCATTCAGAAGGTTGAAAGAGGTCCTCCTGAGGTTTCCCTCAGGTTAACCTATCCCTATCCCTTCCTCAAGTAAAAAAACCCAAGATGTTTCAAATGAGGACAAAGAAATAATGGCATTAATGTTATATTAGTTTTCTGGAATAGCGAGTAATAGATAAGTTATGGCATGAGGATGGATTCTGTTGAAACTTCTTATTTGAAAGATGCAAGAGGTAATTAATACATGGCATCAGTGAGCAATGTGGTAACTCTCCTTTTCCAACCTGTGTTCTGGGGATGGGCTTGCTCCCTGCTGCCTCCTGGAAGGGAGTTCATGATGCCGCTATGCCGTCTTCGGTCATTCTTCTCCTTTCCAAGCTTGAGCACTTAGGAATGCTGTTAAAGTTGGTAGTTAAAGGAAGGTTAGAGAATTTAAGTTTCATAACATCCTGAAGTCTTCCTTCTGTAATGGTTTCTGTTGCCACATTTGTTTCACAGATAAGTTTTACTACTCGTATGGATTTTCTGAAAGAAAGCAAGTAGATAGGGGAGTTATGCCAGAAGTAAATACAGCTTGAGATCTCCATATCTGTTAAATATATTAAAATCAGTATAGAATATATAAAAGGCTCTCATTTTTGTTTATATAATAACCAAATAAGCAGGTTTTTGGAGGTTACATACTCCTCAGTTTAGGAGGGTTTGGTCTTGTCTGTCCTTTATAATGTGGAGGTACATATACTTCAGAGATATATACAGCAACATTCACAGACATCCTAAAGCCTCTGCAGTTTCTCAGTGGTTTTATACAGGTTATCTGCATAAATTTGTTGTTCTGTAATCCCTGTGAGCTTTGGAACACTTTGTCTGCTAATATTTATTATAATAATGGACTTAGTGTGTAATATTTACAGTAATTGTCCCGGGTGAAAAGAACATAAAGTTGCCACTTTGTGAAGTTCCATTAAAAAACAATTTGAAATAATGATTATAACTCTAGGCTTTTTATTGCTTTATCAAGCTAAAGTATTTTTTTTACTTCTTTTTCAGTTGATAAGCTCTATGAGCTCAGTAGCAGAGCACTGTCTCCCCTCCTTACTACGCACCTTGTTTGACTGGTACAGGCGTCAAAATGGAACAGAAGATGAATCTTACGAATACAGACCTCGGTCAAGCACAAAATCAAAGGGGTAAGAGTTTTCCTTGCAAAAGTCTGATTGATTTTTGCGTGCTTTCTCAAAAAACTCTGTGCTTTGTACTCCTGTGACAAGGATGTTGCATTTGGATCTGTCACTACCTAAATCCATGTAGGAAGAGCACAGACTTCTTTGAGGTGGTGTATTCAATTTGCCTAGATGATAAGCGTAAAGTGACTTAATGGTTTTGGTGTGGATATACAGAGGGAAGTTGGATACTGGTAATTCCGAGCTAGTTTGTCCCTTTTTGAATTGTTTTGGTTGTTGACAGATCCCTTTCCAGCAATCCATTTTATATACATGTGCAACAGTGATTACATGAAAGGCAATGCAATCATTGTCTCTGCAATATTTGTGCTCAGTCTTGTGTATGATACCTGTGTTCTTGATTTCTTATTTTAGGGATGAGCAACAACGGGAAAGAGATTATCTACTTGAAAGGAGGGACTTAGCTGTAGATTTCATTTTTTGTTTAGTTTTAATAGAAGTTCTAAAACAGGTAAGCTCTTTTCCTTTGGCAAATTAATATTAGTATTTTGCTTTTAATGTTGATTTTTACTGTCTCCTTTAAATTTTTGTATTAAAAACTAGAGCATATCTATGATGAGCATATGCAAGGCTGTCATTATACTCTCAGCTGCATAAAGCCTTTGGCTTCTCCTGTCTTTACATGTTTGCATTATCTCAGTTCATATGTCTTGGAAAACTGCATGTGCTGCAAGAAGAAAAACTGTAAAAAATAAGTTTATTTATGTTCGGTATCTTTTGTCTTCTTAAATGTTTTTTGAAATACAGTGTGCAGTCATTGAATGACAAGATTAAAATGTCACTTCAAAAATATTAGAAAGGGCATGTAATTTTGCTTGGCCTTATCATGTCATATTAGATAATGTTAAGAACAATTTCTGTTAATATAAAATTTGCATGGGTATTTGGACAAGAGCATAGGGTTTGGCTTCAAGTGGCATCATTTTTTCTCATGTTCTTTGAGAGGAGAAAAAGATTATTGTAAGAAATGTTTTGAAACATGAGTGGAATTGAGCAAACTTCAGGTACTTAAGTAGTTTATCTTTTTTAAGTGTAGGTACATGAAAATTAAATGACTTTTTCTCTACTAAGTAAAGCAAGGACTGTTTTAGTTTGCAAATAATTTGTAGGAGATTTATGTTTATGTGGTTGTGTTGGTGATACGGGGTAAAATGAAAGCACTAACATGAAAGAGCTGCCTGTCCTTCTCTGAGACACCAACTAATCATCCAAAATAATGTTCCCATATTGCTTGCACAGATATGCAGAGAACAGTAGCAAAACCATCAAACTCTTATGTGCTAGTGTTTTACAGAAAATCTTTAGTTCATGGTCTCTCCTTGCCTAAATTTTCAATCAATGCAAAAGAAAAAGGGAAATGGAATAGACTGTTTAGGATTGCAGGGTTGTATGGGTTGCTTCTGTATTTTGAATGGGTACTAGTTTCTCTGCTGAGTGGAGCACATGTTGCCAGTGATTCAGATGTCAGGAGAGGTGCCAGAGTTTGGTCTTGAAGAGAGGCTTGATGAGTCTCATCCATGTACTCCAGACAAGACAAATATTTTTCTGGTAAGGATATTTCTGTTAAGGATAAGGATCTGCAATGGGCCACTAAACATAGATGGACCACTTAAGAGAATCTTTTGGTCAATTTAATATTAAAAGTTACCCAAAGGAGGGTTTGTGTGTTCTTCTTGTAATGTGAATCTGCAATTAGGCAGTCCAACATCACAGAAAAGATGGCTTTTTATCAATAAACACATTTACATTCACATTACCTCCATCTTCTTCTCTTCATGAGAGTCCTGTCACTCTTTGATTCTTAACAACTGGTTTTAGAGAATGCAAAGGATATGATCTAGCCTTTTCTGTAATAGGCACAGAGCAGATGGTGAGAGGGTGACAGACATGACCTATATAGGAACAGAAATCTTTTATTTAAATTACGTGTTACGCATTGTATCAATATGCATGTAAATAGCCAGTTCCAGTAACTAGAAGTTTCTGAACAAAAAGCTTTCTTGATGCAGAAGAGCATGAAATTCTCAATAAGTAAGTGCTTAGTTTTTTATAGACAAGAGAATAATATATTTTAGTGAAACTCTTAAACACTTCAGCAGGAATGTGTAGTAGGGTTGTCCTAGTCCCTACCTAAATTGCTTTGAAACTTTCAACATATTATGACTTCATATTCATATATAGTGCTTTTTTAAAGACTACCTTTGGTTTTCTTAAAGCAGATGTTTACCTTTAAATCTGAGGAAGGTGGTGATGTCAAAGAGAACCTCAGTAAAATAAAGGGTCTTGTAATGCTTAGTTTTGTTTCTCACCAAATTGTTACTTACTACTAGGAAGGTTTGTGTATGTTTTGAATGCTTTCATCTGTAGAAAGTGTAAAATGAAGATGATCATCACTTCTGCATTTTTATTTTGTTTTGTTTTCTTTCTTTATATGAAGATGTATTGCATTTTGAGATTAAATCTGTAGTAGTAACAGCACACAAAAAAACAAGTGTGAAAAGATGCATAGTTAACCTTGTGTGATAAATTTTGATGGCAAATTCACAGTATTTACTTAACTGTGGTTTATTTTGTAATTCATTTAATCCCTAAGAGCCATCATGCAAAATAATTTAGAAAAATGCCAATGCAGATTGTGTAAATGTTCATATATTGCAGAATTAACTTTATCACATGCCAGCTAAGGATGACACTAGTGGGAGAGATTTCAGTACTGTTTACTCACTTCATGCATATATAAAAATGATATCTGCATTTCAGATACCTGTTCATCCAGTGCCAGATCCTTTAGTACATGAAGTTCTAAACTTGGCTTTTAAGCACTTTAAACATAAGGAAGGGTAAGTTTCACTTGTGTACTTTAAAATATTTTGTGTGTATTTCCAGCCTGTGCTTGATTGATCTTCTTTGCCACACATGTAACGTGTTGGTGAAAATACTGTAAATGAACAGTGGTCGATGTCTTTGAATTGGAAACATATCGTGAAAGAACACAGCTGTGTTCAATATAAGGCAGAGTTTATTTTGCTTAGAATATCCAGAATGATTTACATAGCCAGACAGAATAAGAAAAGTCTGAGTTTGGATAACTTCCTATCCAGAATACATTTCTTATGAAGTGAGAAATGGGACTCTATCACTGTACATATCACCCATGCATTTAAGTTTGATTTTCATTTATATGGTAATAATCTGCCTTGCTATGGAACAGACTTTTTGTTTGTAATTAAAAACTTACTTGGGGCTTAGAAGAAAAATATTATATTTACTTTTTTTTTTTACTTTTATTGTGTTTTGGGTTTTTTTGTTTTTCTCTTTAGGTATTCAGGAACCAACACTGGGAATGTGCATATTATTGCAGACTTATATGCAGAAGTGACAGGGGTTCTTGCTCAATCAAAGTAAGCTCAGTCTCTGACTCTTTTTGTGTTTGGGAAAAAGACAATATAGACTTAAAGACTATTTGATATAGTTACTTTTATTAGTGTCCCCCGTAACTACTACTGTAAGTTTCAAGTGTAGTCAAGTGTAGTCTGCTGTGTCTTGTCTCATGTTCCAGCTCAATAAATTTGAACAAATCAAGAATTAATCTTTAGTATAATTGCTTTGCAGTCAATTTGTAGGTGCAGGGAAAGGAGGTCTTCTACCAGTTAGTTGTTGTTTAGTTAATGGGTATATTCTAATGTGCTGATCATAATAGATCCTCTTAAATGCCTAGATTTTAAGTCTAGAGTTCATCTTACTTGTGTTTCTTTTACTATAGGTGCTGTTACTGTTAAAGATTAAAGAAAACAGATCAAATTTATAGACCTCATATAAATGTAACTAAGAATGCAGATAATTGCTGTCTATATCCCTCATTCAGGTTTCAAGCTGTTAGGAAAAAATTTGTTACTGAATTAAAGGAACTACGACAAAAAGAACAGAGTCCTCATATAGTACAAAGTATCATCAGTTTGATTATGGGAATGAAGTTTTTTCGAGTAAAGATGTATCCCGTGGAGGACTTTGAAGCATCATTTCAATTCATGCAGGTAAATGAATAGTACAGAAAGCTGAAATGAGCATGATTTTGATTGTTTAACTCCTGAAACTACAATGACACTTGCTGTGATCAGTCACTCACTCTACTTGTGTGCCGTCCTTCATCCTTTTCTGTTCAGCTCCTAAGTTTTCAGAGGTGTGAATCATTGGTTTCTCTGCAGCAGAAACCTTTCACAATTGTCTCACTAATGTGGCAAACCTGTGATATATGAATTTATTTAAGACCGAATGAAAATGGGTAGCAATCAAATAATTTTCATTCTTTATGAAAGTAGTATGTTAAAGGAAAAAAATTATTGGATATGTCTTCTTTTAGCAGCTGAGATGCCAAGACATACTTTTCTTTAAAAGCACTTCAGTAACTTTTCAGAGAGACTGCATGTTCAAACATGTGTATGGATTATTTATAGTGTCTGGAATACTGAATTCTCTGTAACATTGTTTTTGCAGCAAAGTCATATTGAAAATGAAAATGAGTATATAAAAGTAAAGTATAATTTTCTAATAATTTTAATAGAGATAAGTTTTAATTTTTTAAAAGCCTCAGAATAATCTGAGGAAAAATGTGCACATTTATATTCTGAGTACTCTTTATATTCTGAGTAGAAAGTAAATAGCTATCTGGTATTACAGATGTTCTCCTTTGAATTTCTTGAGGAGAATTGCTGGGGAAACAGGTTTTAAAGTTTCTGATGTTTTGTAAAGTTGATATTGTCAAGGAATATAAGACTAACTTAGACACATTGCTTCTTTTAAATTCAAACAGGCAACTAATGTTATACTGCTAGCAGTTTTTATGGCATAGTTACATTTGTATTCTTTTTTCTAAATATTTTTTCTGATGTTTTCTTACTAAGGAGTGTGCTCAATACTTCCTGGAAGTAAAAGATAAAGATATAAAACATGCCCTTGCTGGTTTGTTTGTGGAAATTCTCATACCTGTGGCTGCTGTAAGTATTTAATCCCCTACCCCCCTGTTCCTCTCACTTTCAGTTGGGCTCTCATTGTTAAAATTGTTTCAATTAATCCTCAAAGTAATACGTTTTTACAGATTCAAAAAGACTTCTAGTACCTAAAGAGGACTTACAAGAAGGCTGAAGAGGGACTTTTTACAAGGGCATGTAGTAGTAGGACAAGGGGGAGTGGCTTCAAACTGAAGGAGGATAGGATTAGGTTAGATTTTAGGAAGAAATTCTTTACTATAAGGGTGGTGAAACACTGGCGCAAGTTTCCCAGAGAAGCTGCGGGTGCCCCATCCCTGGAAGTGTTCAAGGCCAGGTTGAATGGGGCCCTGAGCAACTTCTTCTAGTGAAAGATGTCCCTGCCCATGGCAGAGGTGCTGGAACTAGTCTATCTTTAAGGTCCCTTCCATCCCAAACCATTCTAGGATTCTGTGACTGTTAAGTAGATTACAAGCACCTACGCAGTCTTAAAGGGAAATGTGTTGGTTTGTGTTAGCTAGTTTACAGTCTTTTTTCAGAACTTTTTAAAATTGTCTGTTTTCTAGATACATTTATGACTGTGTAATTTTATACATGCTCTAAAAAGTTGAAATTTCCATGGTTTAATATTTATTTGCTCAAGGGTCCTGTTGACTTTTTTTTATTAGCTGAAACCTGTTAAGTTCTTTCTAGAATAAACTGAGATTTGTAACATCTGATAAGGAGATTGTGATGTCCTATGCAAGAAGGAAGGATGTAGGTTTTGACTAATTAAATAAAAATAATTCCTATATCCAGTCCTTCAAGTGGAAGATAAGTCAGACTGACTTCAAGTCAGTTACCTCCTGTGTGTGTTTTAAAGCTAAGGGTGGAAATTTCACTCAGCAGCCCAGAACAAGAAAAACCCCCATCACAGTGTTTGGATGTACAGTGTGCGTAATGTATGTAATGCTGCTTGTGAGAATGCTTTCAGTCAAGACAGACTCTTCTCCTTCCTCCCAGGTTACTTTGCTCAGTTACGTGAAGCTTGTTCGACAGGTCAATGCGGAATCATGGCACCTCAGTGTACCTTAAGTTGACCATTTACCACTAGCTCAGATAATTTTATCATAGTAGATTGATGCTTGCTGTGATTGTTGTCTAAAATGTTAGTTGTATGAGCAGATGGTGTGTTTTAGCACAGGCCACAGTGTGTTTGGCTTGCTGTCCCAAAAAATGTCAGGTCACAGCTCCTTGTTGCAACTTATTATATGGGCATATCTTGCTGTACATGGAGAATTGGGACATACAGACCTTGTTTTGTAGAATGGGATCTAAAAAGACTAGCACACTGGGTGGGGATCCCATCTGAGCAAGCTCATGGGAAAAATCTCATGGGATAAATGTCTCTGAACTCCACATCCTCTTTCAAATGGTTTGCCTTGCCCTGGGCCATGGGGAAATGCTTCTCTCCCTTCCCTAGTCTCAATCTTCAAGTGGTTTTTTGTTTGTTTGTTTTTGTTTGTTTGTTTTAATTAGAAAGGAGACAATCTTTCTTCATAAGATATAACTACAGAGATGTGGTGTTGCTGGTAACTGTTTATTGGATGAAGTTTTGATCTTACCAGGGCATACTTGCACTCTTCTAGAGAAGAATTTCTTGTCCTGTTAAAGAGTGAACTCACTTTGTTGTTTTGAACTCCATAGTTGCTTGGCAATTGCAGTGGGGGTGCAGAGTGAAAGTACCTAGCATTTAGGTAAATGCAAATATTAGTTTGGAGAATTGTAAATATGGTGAAAAGTGTGCATACAATGATGAGGCATAGGCAGCATTTGGGGATGGGACTCTCCAGTGGCAGGCACAGAGACAGGCACAGAGACAGGCACACTGGCTGTGCGAGGCGCTTGTGGCCGTGTGTGCATCACTTCCTACAGGCACAGCCTGACTCAGCCCTTTAAACAGTTGGTGAGGGAGGCTTGATCTTCCCTTCTGACTCATGGAGTCTCTAATCATTTCATACAAATGGAGCTTCTTAAATAGAAGCGAGGAGCCCCATCCCAGATTGAGATGCAGTTGAGCAGGTTAGTCATCCTCAAGATGTGAGATGCAAGTTTGAATATTTTGGAAGCAACGGATGGAATTGAATGTAGATTTTTCTATATCTTGGATACAGAAAATTGTTTAAGTGGGGAACCTGTTAGGTTTCAGCACTGAGACTTCTTTACTGTCATTCTCTTACTTAGTCATTCAGGCATTTGCAAAAACCCAACCTGCTTTGAACCCTGCAGGTATGACAAATCACAGCATATTTTACATATTTTACAGCAGGAAAATTAAGGCTGATCTATCTGTAAGCGTAAGGTTGTATCCCAAAGCAACAGTGTGGTGCTGGCAACAACTGACTGATTTCTCTTGTGGGGCTAGCGGGGTACTGATCAACTTATAGCTTAAGACTAGCAAAAGATAAATAATTTGGTACGTAGGAAGTGATTTAAATCATAAATACTTTCTCAGTTCTTTCTTTTGGGATTTGCACACGTTACAGAGATACATACTATTTTTATGCTTCCCCATCATGACTGTTTTCAGAGTGTTCTTAGCAAGATGGACGTGACATATAATGTTAATACATATAGTTATAATGTTTATATAATATTAATAACTGTAAGTAGTAAAAATAACAAAAACAACATTATGTTGTAGGGAAATTTATAAGTACAGAGGATCTCTTCCAAAAAAACCAATCCTTTCTCTAACACTCCAACCCTCTGTTTGATAAATAAAGCAGAAATACCATATAAAACAGTAGGTTGAGAATAGCATTTAAGTGGATTATCCTAATAAGTATCCAGAGAGAAGCCTGAGGGACTTGCAGAGGTTTTGATAAAGAATGTAGCTGTCTAGGTTGTGGGAGGAAACCTATTCTGTATGCAAGAACAGAGTGGGTAGAAAAGGTGTAGGGCTCCACGTATCTGTTTCATTAATTCTGAAAGCTGAGCAAAGACTTGCTTGGTTGGCTGACTGGTAATCCTGTGAATAATTTCTGAAGTTTTCATTTTTCAGTATTAGAGGACATTATAAGGGGAGCAGTGAAGAGGGGAACAGTATAAAGGTTATGGAAAATAATTTTTAAAATATATGAAATTATGTGTATTATGTTTTGTTGGGCTGAGTTTTCTTTTTTTATTTGATTTAATTGTTGCTTTAACTGTATGAATGTAGTGTATGGCATGATTTCTTATGCTTTTGTTTATATTTCAGATAAATACACTCAAAAACCTACCTAATGTGAGATTTAACTTTTGAATGGTCCTGAATTCATGGACATCTTAATGTATATTTAAATTGCCTCCTGTGTAAATTCTTAAACCCATTAATGTGTGTATTTTTTTTAATAGGCTGTTAAAAATGAAGTGAATGTGCCATGTTTGAAAAATTTTGTGGAGATGCTTTATCAGACTACCTTTGAATTGAGTTCAAGAAAGAAGCATTCACTGGTATTTTAAAGAAATATTTCAACTTCTCCATTTTGCTCACCTTAGGCTCTTAAGCTAGTACAATGTGTGAGGAAAAGCTAACAGCTATGTTAATTTAAATCTTAACATCTCAGTTCTAAGTATAAATTCTCATAGTGTATGTGCATTTGTTCTAATTTTGCTTTGTTTCCTCATGTAGATATGTGCTCTTGTTATCCCACACATGAGATTTGTCTTGAAATCAGTGCTTGTTCTTGATCATTTTAGTGGGTTTTAGCACAGAGTTATTTAACCTAATGTCTCTTATAAAGAACTTGCATTCAGGGAGTCTGTATATTGAAATTATGCTTAATTAAAAGGTGGATGTGTCAGACAAGACTTTCCCAGCAAAGTAGCAGGCTCTTAATAGCCCTGCTCTGCCTGTTTCTCTTCTGTCTTCATATACTTTATGTTTCTTTTTCCAACATTTTTTTATTATCTCTTAATAATGCAATACTTGGTAATTCTTGTTATGTGGCAGCCATGTTTGAAGTTGATTTGCTTCACTTTGCTGGAAATGTAGAGCTAAATTTTTTGTTTCAATGGGCATATTCAGTAAATGCAAGTAAATTTAAAATGTTTTATTCTCACTCTCATGTTAGGGACAAACATATAAATACATAAAGCATATATTCATTGTACGTGGTTAAACTCCTTGTGTAAGAATAACATGGAGTAGTTGATGTTAGTATTCAAAATGTTATTTTATTTATGAAGTCAGAAACGTTGCATCAAGATTTAAGTTTACCTATTCATCCTCATTCTTTAATTTTGCTCCATAACAAGATGATCTGCAGTCAGATTTGATATTAATTACCATTATGTATTAAATTAATAAATCTTAAGTTACTAAAGCAAAGCAAAGTCATACTTTGCATGTTCACGACCTTAAATTAAATTAAATTTTGCTTCCTTCTTCACCTAAAGTAGAAGTAACATTTCTGACAACTTGAAGTCTGTCTCAGTTTTTACTGAGTTGATGATATTTTTCCTGAATATTTTTAAAGGCAGTTCACTTGCCCAGCGTGTAGGGCTCCATGAATTGAATCTTGTGGTTGCAGGAAAAGAGTGAATATTGTACAGAGGGTGAGACCTGCTTTTAGTTGGTGTTTAAGATCAGACTTTGCTAGGAGATGAGCTTCACCTTGGTCCCCCTGCCGCGATCTTACACCCTGAGCTCTTACAGCTCGGAGGTCGTACCCGGGGCACTGTGCCTGGCACGTGTGTCGCAGTGCAGGGGCAAGGCTGCCGTGCAGTGCTAAAACTGTGGCAGTGAGAGGCAAGAACCAACTGTGTGTCTCATTGTCAATGTGCAAGACTTAGGAGGTCTTCAAAGAGCCATTTGATCAATTCTTTTTCCCCCCTACTCGTAGGCTTTGTATCCATTGATCACCTGCCTGTTGTGTGTCAGTCAGAAACAGTTTTTTTTAAATAACTGGCACGTTTTCCTGCAGAACTGTTTGTCACATCTAAAGGTAAGAATCCTTTTCAATTCAGAAACTGTTGCAAATCACTAGTATTTATTCCAATATGTTCTCAGAATTCACGTGCCAAATAAACAATGATTATTTGGCTGTTTAAAAGGACACTGAAATATTTTTCTAAAAAAGATAAATAAATGTTTCAAGTCTCTGTTTGTATTAAACTCAGTACATTTTTGTGATGCTATGTCATGTTGGAAATAGGTGTGGTCCCTTTGGGGACTATCACTTTTATTGAGTAAAATTTGCAGAAGCATCTGCTAATAAAGACTGTTCATGCCAGAGAAAGTACTAACTGTAATTCTTCAATGAAAATTACATGTGAGAAAATAAGTGACTTGTCTGCTCTTCTAAGTAGAATGTATAGGAAGTGCAAAGTTTTTCTCATTCACTAATTGAATGAATAGAAAATTAATTGCAAGACCGTAAAAGACATTATATCTACAGCCTGTGATACATATTTAAAAAAAAAATTACAGTGTCCATTTAACTGATGACTTCCATTGATAGCATTGTAAACAGCAATTGGTTGATAAAGACATCACAGTACTTAGAAATTGGTGATTTTTTTTAAAGTGACTTTCTTGTGTCATTAATTGTTGTACATGCTCTTTCCTTAATTATGATTAACATAATCATAATTTTGCCTAATGCACTGATTTTAAAAATGTTAATAAATTTTTTGATCCTCCTTGACAATACTGATTCTGGTTAGGTATGAGAGAAAATTCTGAAGCTTATTAGTAAAATACGTAGACCAGCATGAAGTCAAAAGGAAACCGGTTTAGCTGCTTGGATTGGTTTTAAGGGTCATTTTGTTCTCACAACATCTTTCACACCTTTCTGTTGCTTGTTGGGTTTTGTATATTTTTCATCTAACATTGCAGTTCTTTTGCAATATTTGCCTTGATTTTTGTTTTGTGGTTTACTTTGCTTATGGAGGCTGCTTGTGCTTTTGTTTTTAAAACTTTATAAAAACCTCTTACAATCTAGGAGTTGTCTTTTTCTGGTATAATGTCCATTGCTGATAATGGATGTATTAAAACTATAAATGCCAGTGAGTTTGACTGGTAGTTGCTGAGCATGCATTTTATATTTTACTTAATTTTGTTAACCACTAACAGCTTAACACATTTACTGTAAGGCTCTATTCAGCAGAAATTCCACATATGAATTTCTGCAGTTCAGAATTTGCAGAGTTATGATGCTCTGCCATCAATGAGTTATTTAGGATATTTTATGGCTTGGTTTAATGTGGCACACCAAATACTATTGATTTTTTGGGTGCCTACTTTGCTCAGAAACTTTTTTGAGTTTAATCTTGAAAAATACATCCCGACTGTCCTCATGTGTCTTACAAATTAATGTGTTCCTTTGTTTCTGAAGCTAATTAAATGCATGCACTCTGTAATAAGTAATCTCATTAATTTATAAATCTGAATTTCATAGCAGTTTAGTCTTTTAGATTTCCCCTTTCACATTTTATTTCCTGATTTCCTAATGACTAAATTTATTTTATATGCAATTACTTACATATATAAAATGAATTAAGGAATTCCAAATCCATTGTCACTAGTGTCTTTGTTATTTAATAAAGTAATTTGGAGAGTACTGGAAGATACTTAAAGCATTGAAAAGGTTCACCTACCCCTACTGTGTTTCTTGTAATTAACAAATTAGCAGTTGAAATAATGACAACACTCAGACTGCCACAGGGATATTCTTTGAAGAGTACAGGCATGTTAGCAAGTCACCAAGAGGTAACATAGTTCATGGATTCATGACACTGACTTCATTCCCTGGTGACTGCCCAGTGCAAGCTGTTAGCTGGCCATGAACACCATGTCACACCTTGGTGACAGAAATTACCAATTTCCTATTTGCCATAGTGTGAAAGCCCAGTCCTTGCTGTTGCTCCATAGTACCCGATGCACGGTATGTTCATACCCTGCCTCACCTTTTGATGCTGTGCTGTACGTGATAAAGAACTCGAGGGTACTTTGAATCCTAATCCTAGTGATATTTATGACCCTTGTAAACTCCTCATGCTGGGTCTCAGTGGGCATTACATTTAATTATCCTCAAAAGCAAGCTTAGTGTATGGGGAAAACATCTTAGCCTTGCTGAAAGGAGGAAACCTAGCAGTCTGGACTGATGAAAATAACAGATAAGTGAGTTGTAAGAGTCTCTTTAGACCACTAGCACACCAAAGGGTATTTTTTGGTATACATATAGCTGACTTTGTTGTACAGTTGGGATGCTGTTTCAGCATTGAGCCTAGCAGGCATTTTTTTACACACTGTGGTGTAGGAAAAATTCTGAATTTGTTAAGCAGACAGTATGTTTTACAATACTCGATCAGTATTGTAAAACGTTTTGCTTACTTTTTTTGACTAGTATTTAGACAGACGAATTCTAGCAGGTTTGTAAGAAAGTTGATAAATTCATGGGTGAAGCTGAGTTGTTGTGGTATCTTTACCACCTCTTCTGGGGAGAGGAAGGAACATTTAAGAAAGCTGCTGGAATGGGAGAGAACAGTGTCTATCATTCTGCGCCACTGCTGCGTGGAAAAAGAGTATTTTGTTCCTCACAGTTTAACCCTGAAAGCTGAAGGAGAGTTTTCTTCCTCTGTAGCAAAACCTTGATTTCTACTGAATAGAGTCCTTGCTAGACAGCTATCTGTTGGTTTTGTGCTTTTTTTCATCTAACATGCATGTGCCTTCCATTCTCATGTTTGTTATGTTTTGCTGTCTCACATTGCTTTATTTAGATGCCATCTAACAACAGTATCAGAAAACAAATAGAAACACTGCAGGTGAGTTAATATGTTGTAACTCAGTGAAATGTTGCTTTGTCTCATGTAAATACTTTTTTTTAAATTTTTTTTTGGTTGTATTTTGTGCTTTCCTTTCTTCGTAAAATTGCTGTTAGTACTGATAAGAAGCAACAGGACTAAAAATAGCTAATGTTTCAAAGATCTGTTTTCTTGCCAGGAAGTAAAGAAGATCAGAAAATTATCTAATACAAATTTTTCCTTGGGGATGAAAATGTGTCTTTATGAGATTGTTTATCAATATCACAGCTGGTTTTCCTAAACAGCAGTGCATGTTTCCACTGGAAGTAAACTACCTATTCAGATGTGTGGGTTTTTTCTGTTAATTCATTTCAAAAAGTGTCTTGCATGCGAGCAAACTGAAAACATTTTCACAGTAAAAAAATGTGAAACTGATTTACTATAACAACTTGCAGTGCACTAACTTGAAAGACTTTTACACTGTTGGTTTTGCAGGTTTTAAAAAGTAGAAATTGTTTTAGTTCAGAACAGAAGAAAAGTTTAACATCAAAGTTTAACATCAGTATTAAAAAGTACTTTCTTCAGTAAGTGATTACATTTGACTAACATGGAAAAATGCTGTTTTGTTTCTTGCCATCATTGAGATTTGTTTCATTGACTCATTTTAGTGTGTCACGTAAAACCACTGTAGATTTGTTGTTACTTTTTTAGTTTTGTAACAGAGATACTGTTTTTGACAGCTTATTTCATAGTGTGCTGATATCATAATTTATGTCAAAAGTTTATGATTTTAAACAAAGCTACATTAAAAACAACAGATAGAGTACTTTAAAGTCTGAGAGACTTCAGCCAAAAAGACTAAAATTCAACCAAGTTATTGAATTACGCAACCTTACTCTAATTGCTGTAATGTCAAAGAGGAAAGGAAATACTAACATATTAGCTCCAAGTGTACAGGAAGTGTGCCATAAATCAGACCAAAAAGCTATTTTCTTTTAGCATATTTGTTTAGTTCCTCATTGTCTGAAGAGATAACGAAAATTTTCAATGTTTTAGATATTAAAAGTACTGCTGGATTTGTTTAGTAACTTTTTAAAAAATGAATGCCTCCTTATACATTACTTTTTCTTTATAAGTTAGTCAGAACTAGCTATATTGCATGATACACCTGCTAACAGAATGTTAACACATTGTAAAATAATTGCTACCTCTACCATATTTTTTATTTGATGATTAAAAGCCAATAATAAATTTTTGGTTTACATATGGATCTGTAAATTAAGCTCCCCTGTAGAATATCAGAAATAAGAAAATGAAAGCATTACTGAGTGCTAGGCATCTCATTTCAGATAGACTTTGATAACACATGTACCAATGAATTACCCAGCCTACTTTGACCATCACTGGTTGTTGGCCTGTAAATTAAATACAGTGAGTTATAATATCATGGGGTTTTTGCTGTTTAAGTTGATTGAAATGAAAGCTGTCAGTCTCCTCCTCTCATACAATTGTCTTTGCTTCTTCCTCACGGTAGCAGCTGCTGGTAAATTAACTGGACAGTGGAACAGTTGTCTGTGTGAATACTAACCAGGGACAGGTGTAATTTTTACTGGTTAGATTTTGTCCAGATCACCTTCCCCATTGCCCAGTTAGAGGTATGCTAATCCGGAGGTGATGGCACAGCACATGGATGAGTGTGAAGGGAAGGTAGAAGAGCATTATCACTGATGTAAACTGGATTAAGTTATTCCCTCTAATATTCTGGTAGTCGGTCATGTATGTTACTTTTATGTACGACTTTGAAGTACCACTTCTACCTCTGTGATTCTGTGATAGGCCTTCAGCCTCTCAAGTAAGCTACTGGCAAAACCAGTAGTCCTGACTCTGTTGCACAGACATGGATGTGAAATTATTTTGATCAGCTTACTGATGCAAGTTGGGCTTTCTTACTGCTAGAGTTAACGCAGAGGGAGTGTTGAGGTTGTGCAGGAGGGCACCAAGGATGAGACCATCTCTTTTTGAACAGTATGGTCTTAGGTCCACTTATACCCTTTGTGAAAGGACAAAGTTGTTGGATTTTTTGTTGGTTTTGTTTGGGTTTGTTAGTTTGAATTGAGACAATGCCTAAAAAGTTGACAACTGGGAATCGTTTATTATATTCAGAAGTTTATGCTTATGGCCAAATCCAGGAGTCTTGCTGGACACTTCTAGATTATACATACACCAAGAATCCTACACCAAATTGCCTAATTCCTAGTTGGAAAGGAGATTTCTGGAGCTGGTATTGTTCTACACAGTTTAAGAGCTCAGAGGAGCAAAGCTAAAACTCCTAGTAGCAGCTTTAAGACAAAAATAGTTTTTTATCCAGTGCATAATTTAAACTGAATTATGCTGCAGGATTTTACATTAATTCAAGAGAAGGTTGCTTAATTGTTAAAATAAAATTTCATTGGAAGAGGGTAAACACTAATACAGCCTGCAGGAAATGGCTGAGTTGTGTGAAGCCACACTGAGAGAAGCATCCTTGTGTGCCTGCCTTGTTTTGCATTCTTTTTTTCTGTACCTGCTACTGTCTGCTGTCACAAACTGAGTGAGGGATTTAGATTTTGTTCCTGATCCAAAGCAGCTACTCCAGTATTTTAGGCAAACTATAAATTAGTTTGCTATGAAGTAGATACTCGTTAAGAATGGCTTTCTGAGAAAGGTTCTTGAAAGCAATATGATCTTGGTGTTTATCTCAAGAGGAATATCTGCTTTTTAGTTACTCCTCTGCCCTCAGAGTGAGAGAAGTGTAAAATGAGATGGAATTGCTAGTTAAAAATTTATGGTAGTACTGAAAATGTGCAATACAGGGTTGTTTTTATGGAAAAATATTGAAAACTTGTAGTGAGTATGAAACACATCAGCTGTCATTGTTTAAAAAAAAAGTGTTTTCAAAAGTATAAAATAGAAATTTTCTCAGTGTCTCACAGACAACAGTAACTGTATTTTTTCATTTATTTTACAGAATAAAGATCCCAAAATGTCCCGAGTTGCACTGGAATCTTTATATAGGTTATTGTGGGTTTATGTTATTAGAATAAAATGTGAAAGCAACACTGTAACTCAAAGGTAAGTTCATTATGCAAAGGATTTTAAACTACTGATTGTTGCGAATTTTTTCTCACCTAGTGATATGAGAAGAAATCTTGAAGCCAGCTAAGGGATGCCTTAGCGGAGCAAACAGGGGACCAAAGATTTTGTCTTAATAGGGAAAACAAAAACCTTGATTATTTTGATGAAGAGAAGGAATAGAGTCTAGAATTGTCTTTGCAGGGAGAGAAGATGGCAGAGAGATAAACAGGAAATTTATTGAAGTTAAAAGGCATTAATGGTACTAGAATAAATAGGGTATGAAGCGACCATCACTAAGTGTGGACTAGAAATGAAAAGTTCTCCTTTATGAATGTGCATAATGAGAATTTGGTGTAGTCATTCAGATTTTGCCCCTTCTCCTGACTGTTAGTAACTAGTTTAAAACAGGATCTTGTTCAGTTTATAAATGAACCCGTGATACTGCTCTGCTGCCTGTGACAGCTGGGGTTCTACTTCCTGTAGGTGGCCCTACCTGTCATATGCTTATGTATTATTTTGTGGTAGCCTCACACACTTCCAGATTTGAACTATAACATCTGTACTGTTATAAGGAGTTACTTTTAAAAGGCTTTTTAAACTTCTTTTTGTTTCTAACTTCCCATAGCCGTCTCATGAGCATTGTATCAGCACTTTTTCCAAAAGGATCGCGTAGCGTGGTCCCACGAGACACACCTCTGAATATATTTGTGAAGATTATTCAGTTCATTGCTCAGGTAAGGATACATTTAGTTAGAACTATAATAATAGAATGAATGTTATTTGGAAGAAATGTAAATTTAAGGTTAGTTTTAAAATTTTCCTGAATATGTATAACAAATGAAATAATTCATTGTGTTTCCAATAGTGGCAAAATTATTTTATTTAAACTTCAGTGACTGTTGTATATGAACATTATGATGGTTGGTATTTACATTTGCATTGCATTGGTGTGTGTGTATATAGAGGGATATATATAAGTACACTAATGTAATCAGTATATCCGTTATGGTATTTTTATAAGGGACAAAGCATTAGAACAGTAGCATCCAGTTATATTTAACCTGGAGACTGACCTCTATAGATAGAAAAATATACAATGAATGCAGTAGTTATTATTGCATTATGATTTGTGTTATTTTAGGCGCTTCTGTTATCCTAACATTGAAACGCAGGATACAATCTCACAAGATAAACTCTCATTCCTCTATAACATTATAGATTAGGGACATGTTTTTCTGTCTTAAAAATTGCTTGTCTGTGCTTCAGCTCCCAAAACAATTTGCTTTTGGTCATACAGAGATGAGGTAGGACACAGAACCCTTCACTGTTAAATTTTTTTCTATTTTATTGTATTTGCGTTTTAATATTTTTTTTGTTTCCCAGGTCATCTCTTTATCCCTAATTTTTAGTTTTATAAACCAGTTCAGCTTATTTGTGGAAATGCATTTGACCTGAGCAGAATTGTCTGGGATTTTTTTCAGGAGACATGGTTCAACTGGATCAGGAGAGGAGCTGTGCTGAATTGTATTATATTTAAAAAAAAAAAAAAAAAGTCATAAGAATAAATAGGGAAAAAAGGAATATTTTTTAAACTTCTTTTCTTCATTTTTTAAAATTTTTAAGACAGGATACCCAGCACCTGTGCAAAGCCAAGAAATTGTATGTATTAACAGAAAAGAGATGATCGTATCAATCTATTTTACTTTTTAGGAACGTTTGGATTTTGCAATGAAAGAAATAATATTTGATCTTCTTAGTGTTGGAAAATCACCTAAAACCTTCACTATTAATCCAGAGGTAAATAAAGCTCATTACTTGCATGCCATGAGAACAACACAGGGGGATTTTGGGGGAAAATGGTTAACTATTTTTGAGCCAGGATAAAAGCAGATTAATGAATTTCTGAAGGTATGTTCTAATAAAACTAAAGAAGGAGTTGTAGTCATGCACAATTGCTATTTCATTTCCAGTAAATAAGCTAGCAGCAGGTCTGCAGTTTGGACTTATTTCAACAAAAATTTCAGAAAGTATGAGGTTTTTTTACAGTGTAACTGTAAAACCTTTCTAACAGGAAAGTCATACCCAGCCCTCATGTTTCAAGACCCAGTCTAACAGATGAGACATTTAAGCAATGTCTGTCTTCAGTGTGTTACCGTAGAGATACATCAACTCCTTTAGTGCTCAGCACTATAAAATATCCACTATCTTAGTCTGGGCCAAGTCAGTTTATTTGAGTCAGAGTTGTGGGGAGGCATGGAAAGCTTAAACTTTATTCTTGTAGCTTTCATTACCCTAGTATGTAACATCTAAATAATACCTGTCCTACTGGAACTGTACTGCTGTCTATTTATAAGAGAGGAAAAATGCAATTTGTGTTTTGTCTCTATGATAGTTCAATATTATAATGTCTTCTGTTTTCTCTTTCCTTTTTTTTATCCCTATATGCTCTTGAAGAGGATGAATATCGGCCTCAGAGTCTTCCTTGTTATAGCAGACAGCTTGCAGCAGAAAGATGGTGAACCACCAATGCCAACAACAGGAGTTGTTCTTCCTTCAGGAAATACTCTGCGTGTGAAGAAAATTTTTCTTAATAAAACACTGACAGATGAGGAAGCAAAAGTTATAGGTATGTTGTATTCTTTTGTAAGTTGGCATTCCAGTATGTGTGTTTATATTCTCAGTTGTTCTCAAACAGTACATTTGTGCAACTTTAATTATGTATTTATTTTAATAGTTAACAAGAATCAAATGAGAGTCTGTTATAACATAATTGCTTTGATTCTTTTGAGACAATATTGACCTTCTGGTGCCTGAGATGAAATCTATGGCTTTTCTTAAAGTGTTTTGCATTGCCAGATCAGCACAAAGAAGCATGAGTGCAATTAGTGTGGTAAATAGCATGGCAAGTTTTGTTGTCTTGATGTCACTCTAAAATGTCTCAAGTGTCTCACAGCTGAGTGAAGTAAGACGATTTTGATCCCTGTGCTCTACTGATATTCTGTGAATGAGGTAGTAATCTCTAAAGGGTTGTTTCAACATGTAAAATTTGAACTAGAACTAAAAAGCTTGGAATTGGAAAACAGAAACAACTAATGGTTGCCTCAGTGTTTATGTTCTTTCTGAAATAAACTATTTTCAGGTACCACCTCATATTTGTATATTTGTGTATATATTTTACATATGCATGCATTTCTTTTGACAGTTAAAGTACATGTTTCATGTCATCTGTTGTACATAAGAAATTTGTCCTGAACTGAAAAAGTGGCAAATATTTTAATAAAAATGTAAAAATTAAGTAAGAACAAATGAAAGAGGTAATGGAACTCTTTTGACTTTTCAGGAATGTCCATATACTATCCTCAAGTCAGAAAAGCACTGGATAGCATTCTTAGGCATTTGGATAAAGAAGTTGGAAGGCCCATGTGCATGACTAGTGTGCAGATGTCCAATAAAGAACCAGAAGACATGATTACGTATGTACTGAATGACAGTATTGTCGCTGTCACAGTAGCTTCATATTATTTTTATGCTGTAATGTTGCAGATACCATCATTAATGTATTACAGTAGTGGGTTTTTTACTTGACTAATAAGTTAATGTTAATTTCATTAAAGCTAAAAATGTTTGTTACCTCCTTAGTTTTGACACGAAATTGAAAATAAATGTATATGGTATACTGACGTAGATTTTTCCTGTTGGTTTTTTTTTGGTTATACACTGTTTTTATAGGGGTGAGAGGAAACCTAAGATAGATTTGTTTAGAACTTGCATTGCTGCTATCCCAAGACTGATTCCAGATGGCATGAGTAGGACTGACCTCATTGAATTGCTTGCAAGGTAAGAGAAATGACGTTGAGCTCTCCTTGGATGTTCTTTTTTAAATGCTGCATGTGCATATTTTTCAGTGCACTCACTCTGCAGTGTAAATCCACTGCATACAGATTCCATCCTTCCTGTTCCTGACTACCTTCTGCAGTTGGTCAAGTTTTGCTGGCCAGAGTAGCAGGAGGTCAGTTTATCTTGCAGATCTTGCACTTATTTTTAGAGATAATTTTTTGAGAAGCAAGAATTTATTTCTGGTGCCTTGGGGGTTTTTTTTAACTTATTTTATCTTTTTGTTACCGCTATCATACTTTTCCCCCCTTTTTTTCATCTTTCTGTTGTTAATACTATAAATTTTCATAAAGTCATTCTTGTTTGACATTACCACAATATGAAACAGGCACTTAAGGGAAACTCTTCTTTTTCTCTACTAATCCTTGCTTGTTTTCTCTTTTTTTTTTTTTGATCCAGCACAACCTATACTCTTCTCTCTCTTATCTCAGTTTAAATTGAATGTACCTTATTGGTCCTGATAAGTAAAGATTTTTTTTTTTTTATTCTTAATGCATGAAATGGTCTTGGCACAGAAATACAGGATAACTTTTAACTTTGAAATTATAAATTCATTTTCATATAATGTGTTGAGTTACATATATAGAATGTTAGTAATAATGTGAGAGAATAAGATTTTTATAACTTCTAATTTTGCTTTGGTGTTAAAAGAGATAAAGCATTAATACAGTACTGGGATAAGTTTCTTCTATCATAGCAGGCTGAGACATTTTTTTAAGTATATTTGCAGAGGGATATTTTGTGAGTTTTTTCTCATATCCAAAGTAAAGCTTTAACTGCAAAAATAATCCGTTCTTTTCAATTTTAATTTGAAGAAAAGAACCTGTACATCACAGGATGCCTGTCTACTGAGCTCTGAGGTGGTTGCTCAGTTGCATGCAAAGATGTACCTATGTGAAAGACTTGACAGTCTCTCCTGAAAATTGTTTGTATTAAGTTTTGTGAAACCTTGCAATATTTTGCTATAGTAGAAGCACCTTCTGTTAGTAGCCAGTTTCAGGTCTGTTCAGTGCTGCAAATGTATCTGTGTGGAAATGTTCTACATTGTACAGCAAAGAGGGAAGAGTTAGCACCGAACTTTAGGTGATAAAGACTGATAAAGAGTATGAGTATCTAGGGTGATGATACCAGTATTTTTTCTAAACAGGCTGACAATTCATATGGATGAAGAACTTCGTGCCTTGGCTTTCAATACTCTCCAAGCATTAATGCTTGATTTTCCAGATTGGCGGGAAGATGTTCTTTCAGGATTTGTATATTTTATTGTGCGTGAAGTGACTGACGTCCACCCAACACTTCTTGACAATGCAGTAAAAATGTTAGTGCAGCTCATAAATCAATGGAAACAAGCAGCCCAAATGCACAATAAAACACAAGATTCTCAGGTATATCCATATAAGGTCCTTTGATGTTAAAACACGGTTTGAATCTACATACAGTTTTATTAGTGGGCTTTATTGTTTTTGTTAAGTAATAAAAATTCAACTAACTTTCTTACAGTGCTTGAAAACTTTTAAATATATTATTTTAACTCAGCATTTCTACTAAAAAAAAAATAAAAAAATTATTTCCAGAATCATTAATTCATGACTACAATTTTGCTTACATCAAAAGTCATCATATGTAACTGGAAATAAGTAGGAGTTATTAAAGAGTAGAACTAGGAAAAACCCAGCATTTTTTGGTAGCCAGTAGAAAGAGGTCAAGTAGTTTGATTTTATACAGTCTTTTACATAAGAGTATGCATGTTTTTTTTAATTTTGCCCTCACTGCATCATTCACCTGAGAAAGTGAAATTAGGATGTTCTCTTGGTATTTCTTTGGACTAAATTCAGAGAAATAATAAAAAACCAAAGTGACTAATGTACTGTGTCCTTCTCATAATGAAACTATGATCAGTAGCCAAACAAGATCTAAATATTTTATGATTATTCTGCCATGTCCAGTTATGGAACTATATCTTAATTGTGTTTATTTTTTTTCTTCATTTGCTTAACTTCTGTGATTTTTCTCTTAGCGTGGTGTATCCAATGGGGCTGCCCATACCCTTCCCCTGGAGAGAACCCTTTATTCCAGTGTATTTCACGTGGTGGAAGGGTTTGCTTTGGTCATCCTTTGCAGCACCAGGCCTGCCACCAGGCGATTAGCTGTCAGTGTTCTGAGAGAAATAAGGGCCTTGTTCACACTTCTAGAAATTTCAAAGGTAAGAGTTGATGACCTGTTCTTACGACTGCTTAATGAAACTGATTTTATTTTGACTTTCTTTGAGCTTTTTATGCTTTGTATATTGTAGAGTGATGATGAGTTGGCTATAGATGTAATGGACAGACTAAGTGCTACTATCCTGGAAAGTTTCATACATCTCACTGGGGCTGACCAGGTAGGACTATTTTTATATTAAGTTGGTTTTAAGGTGGCATAATGCTGAAAAACTGTCCCAAATGTATTTTAAATGATAGTGTCACTGTGTTCACGCTAAGTTTGTCAACAGTTTAGCACCACAAAGAAAGAGAAAAAGACAAAAATCTTGATATACATTGTGAGGCTGACACCACCACTGTACACTTTCTGACCAATGGTGTGTCATTATCACCACCGTGTAAACACTGACAACTCTGTCTGGTTTTTCTCATCTTGCTCGCAGATTGCAATTTCTTTGAAGCAAAGGGCACTGCCTTTTTCTGCAGCAATATAGTTTCATAATGGTCGATGTGTCCTTTATCCATGCTGAAAGCTGTAATAACTGTCAGTGAATGACAACTGAATTCCATACTTATGTACTTATCATAAACTCTTAAGTATCAAGGAAACTCTTCTGATTTTAGGTTTAGGAAACAAGTTGGAATTCAGTAGTAAGACATTAAGTACAAATATTTTGGAAAAATTAAATCGTTACGAGTGAAAAGGCCTTTTTCTAGAATTTGCTATTTCCTAATATCCAGCTCCTTCACAAACAGCATGTTTATATAACTGTTCACATTAAGAACTTCTGTAAAAAACCCCCATAAATTACGTGCTTTATCTGTTCCAGGTGTGGTTTTGACAGTGATACGTTATTAGATGTTTAACTGAAGAGGTTGTTACTTAATACACATGGATATTAAGTATTGCCTTGTTCTCTTTTCTGTGCACACAGACTACTCTACTCTACTGTCCCAGTTCAATAGATTTACAAACTCTGGCTGACTGGAATTCCTCCCCAATCAGCCACCAGTTTGATGTGGTCAGTCCCTCACATATATGGATATTTGCACATGTGACTCAAGGCCAAGATCCGTGGATTATAAGCCTCTCGAGTTTCATGAAGCAGGAAAATCTTCCAAAACACTGCCCAACAGCTGTAAGCTATGCTTGGACGTTTGCTTATACCAGACTCCAACTGCTGTCTCCACAAGTGGATATCAAGTAAGTTGATTTCTAAAATAAATACAGTATATTATTTTGGGTATTCTTTCAAGATTTTTCATAATTGTGATGTTTTTATTGTTTCAGTGAGGTGACGTGAAGGCTGTTGATATTCTATGGGTTTAATTCAGCTTTATATAACAAAAAATTAAAGCAGATTTATACCCTGTGAAGATTAATTCGGGCTTTTGACCATGTTGTAGTTCAACAAATTTGAATGTAAAAGCATACATTATTGATGTACAGGTCTGTTCTGGAAAACTTACTCAGCGTTTACTGTGTTAACAATTTTGGAAGCAATGGCATATGCATAACTGAAAAATAAATTCAGTAGAAAACCAAAGTGAAATGTGGTAAGCTTCCTTTACTCTACTGAGCTCTTTTTTTCCTTTTTTCTCTTTTTTTTTTTTTTTTTAATAGCAGCCCTATCAATGCAAAGAAAGTGAATACTACTACAAGCAGTGACTCCTATATTGGGCTCTGGAGAAACTACCTGATTCTTTGCTGCAGTGCAGCATCTTCTTCAAACTCCTCCACTTCCACAGGCTCTGTGAGATGTTCCCCTCCTGAGACGCTGGCGTCTACTCCTGACAGTGGTTATAGCATTGATTCAAGAGTAGGTTCTTCCAATGCTTATTGTAAATAAGTCTACATGTTTTTGGAAATAGAAACATTAGAGCCTATGATAACTATCATGTAGAAACTGGTATAAATTATCTGAAAATATTTTAATACACATAGTTTTTCATTTGTTTAGGAGTGTGTTTTAGTTCACTTTTCCAAATCTGTGCTGTAGAAGGTTTTCTACTTACATTTTTAAGGCAAATTACCATGTAATAAAAGCAGTTACCCAATCTCGAAGTCTTTTCTAGCTGTAATAACGAAATGTTTTGTTCACTGTTAAGGGAGTGTTTTTGCTGTCAGTAGACTTGTGCAGTTCTGAGCAAATAGCCTCTCACTTCAGTAACTGAAACAGTGACCTATTCAGGCGTGATGTATCTTGTTATATTTTCCCAACCACAGACAGTTTTCTGTCTGCCTTGCTTCATATCACCTGCAGATTATTTTTTTCCCCCCTTCTTTGCTGTTTTTTGTTCATCTCCTTTTTGGCTTCCTGTAGAAGGTACAGTAGACATGAAGATAATTCTTGGATTATGGAGCAGATTTTTGGCAGACACAGCCTGTACCACTTCCATCATGTTATCAAGATACTTTCCCTAAACCTGAACAACTGTAGACTGAAAACTGTGATTTCTTTGAGAGCTGCAAGGACCTCTAAGGAATTGGACACCAGAAATCTACTTTCTTTCCCCAAGGAGGGCAGATACACCAAACATGCAGAGCATCTGTATATCGTGTTGAGTCATTCATTGTCATTTGACAATGAAAATTCAGTAATGCAAGAAATAGTTAATACTGCTTTACTATTTCAGAAAATCTTTTTCCATGTCAAATACAAATTTCATTTTTATCATTTTGAGTCACTGATCCAGTGTGAGAAGACTGAGAAATTACAGCAGGTATTTTCATGTCACTATGCGTTTGGTAACTACTTCATTCTGGTTTATTCTGGTTTTTTTTTTAGATTATTGGCATTCCATCCCCTTCCTCCCTGTTTAAGCACATAGTTCCAATGATGCGCTCTGAGAGCATGGAAATTACAGAATCCCTTGTCCTGGGACTTGGCAGGACCAACCCAGGAGCTTTTAGGTAACTGTTGTGTTTCATTATGATTTTTTGCTAATTGATTATGAAGCTGGGGAATCAGAGCTTACAGAAAAAGATTCACTTTTTTTTTTTTCTTTTAAGAATTTTGAAAAAGCTGTGATAACTGATTATCATTGTCTTTTCTAGCATTTAGATTGTTAGAGGTTTGAACGAATTTCATGTGAAGGTCATGCCTGAATAAAGAAAAATAAGTTAGTTGGAAAAAATAAAAAGCTACCTTTTATTGATTTTAAAAGCTGCCCTTATGTTAAAGAACAGACTGTGTGAAGTAACAACATTTGAAATGTTATTTATATTCGAGTTTATTAATGGAAATAAACTCTCCTTATTGGTATTGCCAATTGCTCTTTATGGAGGATGGATGAAGAGTGAGAACATCTGAGGGGAAGAAAACCTCCTGGGAAAGCCGTCAGATGTTCTGTGACAGCAGCCAAACTCTTATAGTGAGAGTTATGAAGTTGTATTATGCATAGCAACCAACTTTGCTTCTGCAGAAAGAACCAGGGATCACTAATGCTGTTGGTCTTCAGTCACTTGTGTCCCATGTTATTGCAGATGAGGAGCAAAGATTGAAACTGTAATGCCAAATCCTCAGTTATCATATTCTGATTTATATCCCTTTATAGTCTTATAATTTTATATAATATCTGACTTTACTCCTCTACTAGGAGCAAAGCAAGACTTTGTCTCATGAACCTGAAAGTCTGTTTAACAGTTTAAATTGTAATTCTGCTCTAAAGCCCAGAAAATGCTTTCAGAGATAATTTCACCTTAAATCCTTGTTTTCTAAATTAGAAATCACTCATTCGGCAAATTACAAAAAAAAAAAAATCTGATTCTCATTAGTTTGACCATTTCTGTGGTCAGAATGTATTTTGTTTCTCGAAACACATATGCTCTCACCAGATGCTAGCTGTAACCCACCCTTCACCATTACAGCTCTGCATTGATTTGTTGTTTAGCTTTTGGTTTTTAAAGCACTTTTCCTCCCCACTTTGTGTATTTACTCAGGAGCTTTTTTTCGTCATAGTTTATATGTATACTCAATCCACTTAAACATACAAGAATATTATTTTTGGTTTGTGTAACTGATACCATGAACTTGTCTAGGTATCTCTTGCTCTCCTTTATAAGTACAACAAATATATTTTTACCTTAGTATTTTGTCTGCATAGATCCTTGCGACTGATCTCCTTCACCTTTCCCTTTTTAAAGAAGTAACAGAGTCTTAGTTTGGCAGAAGGAACTGAGTTCTAGTGGAGGCTGTGGAGCTTCAGAACAAATGGGGAATGTAAGCACAGTGTCAGAACCTGTGTCAGTTTTCAAAGGGAGTGGTCTGACTTCTGTCAGTGTAGTGTCGCTGGACTTAAAGAACAAACTTCACTAACAAGTAAATGCATCATGACAGCGGAAAGAGCGTTGTATGATAAACCGCCAACGTCTTTTTTTCCCCCCTAATAATATCTGTTTGCACATTTTTATTAAACATTTATATGAAAATTAATGACAATTGTTTGTGATAGAAATAAGCCATAATACTTGAAGAATGCAAATTTAGGGGTAGTTGTTGAGACATCCTTTTAGTAATCTGCTTTAAATTAGGAAAATATCTTTCTAGAAAACTTTCCTTTAAAAAACTACAGGTAAAGAAGGAAGACCTGAGGATGTTTTAACTTGTGTTGTAACACTAGTTGCTTTCAGTTGAGATGTTAATTTTTTTTGTTGTTTTTATCCTTTTAATTATTTTAATTCAGGGAACTAATAGAAGAATTACATCCTATAATTAAGGAAGCACTTGAAAGAAGGCCAGAGGTAATTAGATAATTTCCATTATATTCAATATTGTTTTAACTATCTTCTCACAGAGAAGAAATGTTAATTATGTTAGTTATAATTTCTGCATGTAAAAACTGATAAAAAGGTGAAATGTTGCTTTTTTAAATTTTCCAATGGAGAACTTGTTTTACAAGTTTTAGAAGTGTTAGTAGGTATTCGTAGAAATAATAATCTTTGCAAAAACAAAGTCAGAGATGATTACTCAGTATTTTTTGTGGTAACTGTAATATTCTTATAAGTAATAAATTTATAATTACATGTGATGGGAAGGAGCTCTCTTCTGTTTCAAAATGTTACTGGACTAAAGTGTATTTTGTCAGTCTTGCATGCAAGTCATAGGATCATAAAACAGTTTGGGTTGGAAGGGACCTTTAAAGGTCATATAGTCCACCCCTCCTGAAATGAGCAGAAAAATCATCAACTACATTAGGTTGCTCAGAGCCACATCCAACCTGACCTTGAGTGTTTCCGGGAATGAGGCAACTACCGCCTCTCTGGACAGCCTGTGCCAGTATTTCACCACCCTCATCATAAAAAAATTTCTTTTTTATATCAAGTCTAAATCTATCCTCTTTTAGTTTAAAACTGTTGCCCCTTGTTGTATCACAACAGGCCCTGCTAAAATGTTTGTCCCATCTTTCTTAAAAGCCCCTTTTAAGCACTGAAAGGCCACAAATAAGGTCTCCCCGCTGCCTTTTCTTCTCCAGGCTGAACAGCCCCAGCTCTCAGCCTGTCTTTGCAAGAGAGGTGCTCCAGCCCTCTGACCATTTTTGGGCCCTCCTCTGCACCCACTCCAATATGTGCATGTCTTTGCTATGTTTGAGGACCCCACAGCTGAACACAGTGCTCCAGGTGGGATCTTGCAAGAGTGAAGCACAGGGACAGAATCACCTCCTTCAAAATATGTAGAAAGACTGCCATTTGTACTTGCTGTTCTATGTGTTACACATTGTGACAGGAGACTGACTAACCCATTTTTTTGATAATACATGTAATAGCAAACCTAGTATATCTCAGAGTTGCAACAGGGAAAAATTTTGTTCGTTATTTGGTTATAGAAATTGCAATTTGGGTAGCTCATCTTAAAAACTGATAATTGATATCTGATAATTGATGCCAGTTGTTGTAAAGATACATTGCTTTTACATTCCACACTGGTTTTATACTTAGCTCTTCCTCTGCTTCATTTAATTTTGTCTTTCCTCTGTTGAATAGAACATGAAACGACGCAGGCGTCGAGATATTTTACGAGTACAACTAGTACGAATATTTGAACTGTTGGCAGATGCTGGTGTCATTAGTCACAGGTAGGGGTAGCACTGATGAGAAGTTGTTTATTTTTGTGAATTGTCACTGGTATTGTTATGACCCAGCATAACAAGGTGGCAAAATTCATCTGTGAGTTTTAGTATACCATGAAATAAATAGATGTGGTTTTATAAAACTTGGAATTTTATGAAACTGACAGTTTTATAAAACTGGCTTTCTAATCCCTTCTTCTGCCATGCTCTTTGTCACTGTGTTCTGTGTTTTATTTAAAATGGTTCTATCCTCCAGGACATTGCTTTGAACAGACAGTGTGTCACGTTTCTTCTTGTTTGTGTGTGCTCAAACATTGCACCCAGTTGTGCAATTCGTAACTATTCTGTAACTATTGAAGATTAAAGAGGTGAGTTCTCCCTCATCTGGAGTGCTGATGCTAGTTAGCACGTTCTATGCAGAGAAGGCTGCTGCACATTAATATTGGACCTTTTTTTATTTCTGAGGAGTGAAGACTGTTAACTGGATTATTGAGGTTTTTTTTCCTCAGTTTATCTTACTTGTGTGCTTTGAAAGAAGAAATTCTGGCGTATGTTTTACAAGTCTCTTGGAAAGTTTTTTCTATGTGGGTGGAATCGTGTAAGAGCAAGTTAGGCTAGCTCCTCCCATTCTGTTAGACAAACAATACTTAGATATGTATTTAGCAACTTAGTCAGTGTGAAATTCTCAATCTTTAAACAGGCTACTACAGTATATTTCAGAATGCTGCCTCAGAAGCATTGCTAAAATATCTTTCAGCATGCTCAAATTTGCTGTTAAAATCATACTGTCCCTTCTTATCTTTTAAGGTTCTCCCTGATGTTTAAGTAGCGTATGTAAAATATGCCCTAACCACAGTCTTCACCTGAAACTTTGTCAGCTTTGCTATCTGAGGCCAATCTGACTCCGTGATGGAAGCTAACAAACAATTAAGGGTTGCCATAGGCATCACCTTGGCAAGGAGGGAATGCTTTTTAGATGTCTTTAGTGCAAATGTGGAAATGTGGTGGAGGTAGCTGAGGGGAAAGGAATCACCCTTCTACCAATTGTTTTTCAAAGTAGGGCAGCTTTGAATCATGTAGCCTTTAATATCCTTATTTAGTTTAGTACAGACGTCTAGTCAGATCCTAAAACCACGAGGATGGGAAATGAATGTATAAAACAAATAAATGGCTTTCATCTGCTAGTCATCAAAAATGTGTCACAAGGTACCAAACATCTTGACTGACTTCCAAAAATCAATATGGCATATAGATGACGATAGTCATCTATAGTAAATATTTTTTTCTGTTTTACAAATTGTGTGGCTTTGTGGGAGGGGCTCTTTCTTTCAGAGTTTTTATTATGTTTAACATATGTCCCCAGTATAAGAATTAGTTCTGTAGAAGGATTAGTGACTTCTTATAGTGAGGTTTGATTATTAGTTTGCTTTCACTGGAGTTCTTTATTTTAACACTGAAGTAGAAGCTGGATGAAGAAATTACTTTGAAATAAATATTTGCAGTGATGAGGGTTTTTTAAAGATCAAATAAATTGTTTTCAAAAATGTATTTAATTATCATGCTACTTGATTTTTTGAATTTATTTTATTTTTAAGTGCAAGCGGTGGCCTTGATAATGAAACACATTCCCTCAACAACACTTTACTTGAGTATGTTGATCTAACAAGACAACTCCTAGAAGCAGAAAATGAAAAGGATTCTGATACATTGAAGGATATCCGATGCCATTTTAGTGCCTTAGTGGCAAATATCATACAAAATGTTCCAGGTATGTAAAAATGCTTTAGTAACTTCTGATGACTTTATTTAATATGAAGTACATTAAAAAAACAAACAAACAAACAAACAAACAAAAAAAAACAAAAAAACAAAAAAACCCCCAAACAAACAAACAAACAAAAAAAAAAAACACACAAAAAAAACCCCAACCAAACACAAACTAAAGAAAAAACCTTTTTTTATCTGAAGTTTCAGAATACTTTCTTTAAAGTAATTATTGACATCAGTTTTGAATATAACTTTAAAAGCATGAGTTTTAAGAGAGATTTTTGGTACTATTTGGCAAAGTTCTGTTGGTTGGCTATTGCATTTGAATTCTGTAGACTAAGAAATTCTTGTACACTAGTGGCACTAAGCAAGACAATAGTAAACCTACATCCAACTATTATGATGTTAAAATAGTGTGGCTTTACGTGGATTTTTCCTTTTATTTTCATTGTTTGGATCTGTTTCTGTGTTGCATACTTTGTTTTAAAGAATGATGAGAAGAGTGTGTCTAACTTTGAGCTTTTCTTACAGTACACCAGAGAAGAAGTGTCTTTCCACAGCAGAGTCTACGCCACAGCCTATTTATGTTGTTCAGTCACTGGGCAGGTCCTTTTAGTATCATGTTTACTCCCCTGGACAGATACAGTGATAGAAACATGCGAATAAACAGACATCAGTACTGTGCATTAAAGGTATTTTAGCACTTTCTGAATTTTGGAAATAGATTGTTATGTTGACCTTGGTAATGCAAATATAATATTGTTATGTTGACCTTGGTAATGCAAAGGTTATGTTGACCTTGGTAATGCAATATAATGGACTATTCATGACTTAGTGGGTTTTTTTTCTCATATGCTTGCATGTATTTATGACAGTTCAGCTTTTTCGACACTGTGAACTACTGCACTTGCTATAGAAATTTCTTAACATTACTACTGGATGTTCACTTCCTGTGACTTTAGTCCTCAGTTGCCTAAGGTGAAAGGTTTTCATATAAATGTACATTAACAATGAAACTTATGAAATTTAACTCTTCAGTATGTCAGCATTTCAGTATCGACTCTTTCTTGTATTTCAAAGTTGGGAAAACTATGATTTGATAATTTCTTGAATAAAATATTTAACAGATTTTATTAGCCTTGGTCTTCCTCCCTTGACAGGTTAGAATATAGTTTTCTTATATTTTAATGACCTTTGTGAGAACGGTATCTGAGTTACTAAACCTTTTCAATTGGTTTTCAATTGCTTTCTGAAGGCTATGTCCGCTGTGCTGTGTTGTGGCCCTGTTGCAGACAACGTCGGGCTCTCTTCTGATGGCTATTTGTACAAATGGCTGGATAATATTTTGGATTCACAAGATAAAAAGGTAATACAGACAATGTCAACATCAGTTTGCAGCTATCAGTGCCTTCAAACATACATGCTTTAATGAGCTTGCAGTCAGATTTGTCTGAATGCTCTGGAGTGGCTTAAGCTCAAGGCTATTGTAATAGTGCATAGTTTTGCACTGTCCTTTCTTCATGTGTATTCATCCTGTTGAGGAAGGTAATCCCTGATCACCATCTAAGAACAGTCAAACAAAATGGAAGAGGAAAGAGCAAGGGGTGAAACACTTTATATAATTTTTAAACTAATCAGTTAAGTTCCAGTAATAAGCAGATGTTTCAGAAATTTAAAGGAGATGACATTTTGAACATGAACTGAGAGTGTAGAGTCCATTGGGGTTCTGCAGAGTTAGGGAGACCAAGTTTTTCAGCTAAACAGTAAGGAAAGCTTTTGATATAAAGGGTAGGGCGTCCATTGCCCTGTAATGCTCAGATTGCATAAAAATACAGCTCCAGTGGGCTGGTTTGAGTCAAGAGATGATGCAAGTCACCATGTAGATCTTTCCCTTGTATCCAACTGGAATTCCTGTGTGTGTTTAAATACTTTTCTGTATCTGATGCTTTCAGGTCAGTGTACAGTGTAAGACATGAAAATAGTAAATAACTCAAGCTAACCTTGAAACTGAGGGGAGAAGAAGTCAGTAGAGCTCTCTAGTTATTTATATCAATAATTTTTGACTGTGTGCAAGCTGAACATTAAACAGTGTTATCCATCTGTTGTTACTTTAAGCTGTGGTGTCATTGTTTTTGTATGGAACACATTTTATGTTTCAAAAGGTTTGGGTTTATTAAATATGTAGTTCCCTACTTTATACCATTTTGTAAGTTAGTCTTTTTGATTACATATTTAAAATGTCTTCTTTCCTGGAATACAGGTTCACCAGCTGGGCTGTGAGGCAGTCATGCTGCTCTTGGAACTCAACCCTGACCAGAGTAACCTCATGTACTGGGCTGTAGACCGGTGTTACACAGGTTCCAAGCGTGTAGCAGCTGGTTGTTTTAAAGCCATAGCCAGCGTGTTCCAAAACAGGTACTACCACATTTTTCAAAACTTTAAAACTTTTATTTTCAAAGAGTTCTTTCATACAGAACTGCGTTTTTTCATGCCCTAGAGAGAAAAGATCACCACTGTTGGTTGTGTACGTGTTACTAGAGAAACTTTTCAAAATATTATGTTATCTCGTATCATATGCCTTGTAAATTAAACTTAAATTCAAATTTTAAAAAGCCAAATGTAATTTTACTTTTTTTCACACTTGCAATTTATCCCTAGGGATTACCAGTGTGATACAGTGACCCTCCTGAATCTGATACTATTTAAAGCAGCTGATTCTACTAGGGCTATCTATGAAGTTGCTATGCAACTATTACAGGTTTGTAAGCTAATTCTGATTATTTTTTTTCTTTTAAAATAAGAACTGTCCATTAAAAAAAAAATCTGTTTTTGTTTGCTTCTCTTCAGTAATGAAATACAGTGTATTTTTTTTAATTCTGCATTTTGGTACATAGTTAGGCCAGATCCTTACCTGGCACAAATAGATTTCAGTGGAAGTGTGTCTGTTTCCATGAACTAAGCACTTAAGACCTGTATTTTCATAGTACCTACTTTTTCAAGAAACAAAACCTAAATTAAGACTCTCTTGATATGGCCCTGAAACAGATAGATATATATATATATATACCTCCATTTGTCCAAAAGCACCTCAGAGAGAAGCACATTGCTTCCTAAGCCTTCAGTCTGTCTGCTGGGATAGCAGTCAGTTTTGTGGTTTTGGCATTAGCACCTAACATTTTTTCAGCTGTTTGTGTGCAGAGATGACAGTGAAATCTTGTTAGCCATGAAATTTACTTTTGTATATTCCTTTCCGAGGTCATTTAGGGGTAAGCTTAATCTTTCTGGCAGCATTAGTGTTTAGATAAATCTGTGTTGCTTGTGGCTCGGACTGTAAGTCTTGGGGTTTTTTTCAGAGGTTTTAGTTGTCAACTAAATTAAGCAGGGAAGACCCCACTGAAATCACAGCCCTGTTATGTCAGCCCCATCTTTCTTTTCAAGCGGACACCACTGCTTAAGATGAGCCCAAATTGATTTTTCAAGTATGAGGGTTCTTTGGCCTCCTGCTGCATCTCTGCCACGTCAAAGATTATGTTGTTCCTGTCCATGCCTCATAGAGGAGCAAAAATTGATATTGTTTGGAAATACAAGTGTTAAATAGTATTTCATATTTTGTCATAGATAAATTTATATTTAATACGGTATTTTGCGAAAGCATATTTTGGAACTTTATTGCTGGAAACTCATCAAGTGGACTGTATATTACTAGTCTTCTATGAAATTACCACAGTGTTAGCAAATACTTTGGGTGTATGGAGATCTGCATAGATAAGAAACATTAAATGAGAGTAGATTCATAAATTTAAAAGTGTTTTTTTTATGAGAAGATGCTAATAGTAGCTCTATACTTAGCTTCAAATTCTGAACATTATTGTTGTAGATCTTGGAACCAAAGATGTTCCGTTATGCTCACAAACTGGAAGTTCAGCGGACGGATGGGGTTTTGGGTCAGCCTTCTCCTTTACCACATTTGTATTCTATGTCATATTATCAGCTGTCAGAAGAATTAGCAAGGACTTATCCTGAATTGACACTTGCTATCTTCTCAGGTACGATTTCAAAACAAAAAAAATTTCATCAAGTCAAAAACATTGTACAAAATGTGTCATTATTTGATAACTAATTTATATGTAATTCACTGAAATCAGGACATCATCATCATCATAGCTAATGGAACAAAAGAACTTACTGAGTTACAGTTATCGTTCACTTGTGTTTGAAATATATTCAAAGGGAAAGAACATGAATCAAAAATATTTTTATTAATTACTTTCTAGTAACCATGAGAAATCACATTAGAGAAATAATCTGCAGGTTTTTTTTTTTTAATCATTCTTTCATTGTTATCTGTAGTGTGTTCTTGTTTACTGTAGATTGCTTAAATACATAATTCCATAGCATTTTCAGCAATTGCAGAATAATAACCTCTTACATTGATTAAAAAAACCCCACTACTGGGACTACGATGATGAAGAAAAAATTTTAAGTGCTTTTTTGCTGAAGTTAGTATGTTTTATCACCATTACATTATATCAGTGTGGTATGCTGGGCTCATGGTGGTTGTTATTACCAAAACAGTTCTCATTATGGATTTGCAATTCATGTATGTGCCTAATTTTTGAATGGCAGAAGTAAGTCAGAGAATCCAAACAGCTCACCCAGCTGGGAGACAGGTGATGCTGCATTATCTACTGCCATGGATGAACAATATTGAGTTGGTAGACTTGAAACCTTTGCCAACCATTCGTCGGCAAGATGAAGAGGAAGAGGATTGTTTGAAAGACAGAGAAATGATGGTGAACAGTAGACGATGGCTACGAGGAGAAGGCTGGGGATCACCACAGGCTACAGCTATGGTTCTGAACAATCTGATGTACATGACTGCAAAGGTAAGATTAATTACTTAAGCTCTTCATCGTGTTCCAATGGATTGTTCTGTTTAGGGTATGATAAATACTGTTCAGAGATACTTTGTCACCAAACTTTCAAAAATTATTGTTCAGATTTGTTGAGTTACTTATGTATACCCAAAAAATACCATTTAGTTTTGAGGTATTCTGAGAAATAGGTAGTATAAATGTTACAGTAATTGTTATATATAGTAACTGTATATAAGTGATGTTTTGCAATATAGATGCCTAGCTGGATAGAGAATACCAAGTTGCTTGTATGCCTTTGATCTCAAAGTGGAGTTTTGGAACCAATCTTATTGCCAGGAGCTGATTGACTGTCCTTCTTCCTGTAATGGCTACTTCCAACAGAGAAGTAGTACTGGACACATGCAATACTCCTCTCAATTCTTACCATGTTATGTTATATATGAATCCTGATGAGATATCATGTTTTGAGCTATAAATTAAAAACTCTTGTCAGTCTGTGGCCTGTGGAGTTTTATACAAGATTGTCAGCAACTGAGAGGATGGGTCTCTGCTAAATTTCCCGGAATGACAGAATTGTTAAGGGTTGGAAGTGAGCTGTGGAGATCAGCTAGTCTAACCCCTCACCTAAGAGCAGGTTACACAGGAACATGTCCAGGTGGGTTTGGAATTTCTCTCGAGAGGGAGACTCCCAAACCATCCTGGGCAGCCTGTTCCAGTGCTCTGCCACCATCAGTGTAAAGTTCCTCCTCGTGTTGAGGTGTAACTTTTCATGTTTTAGTTTGTGGCCATTGTGACTCATCCAGGGATGAGCAGCACCACCGGAAAGAGTCTCTGGGCACCACCAGAAAGAGTCTGGCACCTGCCTTTGAAATATTTATATGCATTAACGAGATCCCCTTTCAGTCTTCTCTTCTCTAGACTAAACAGGCCCAGCTCTTGCAGTCTGATGTATTATCTGATGTATCAATAGAATAATATAGTTTGTATATCAATAAAATTATATAGTATAGACATATATATTTAGAATTTTTTTTTTTTACATTTATATCTATAAAAGAAAATAGTTATTTCCAGAATGTGTTTATAAACATGAATATAGGTGAAAGCATCACTCTGGAATATTAAAAAGGCAACAATTTGCTGCAGGATTTGTGTCTCCTTTTTCTAAAGTGTGTCCCACTTGACCAGAACAGATCACTTTCAAGTACAATGTTTTCTGATGGAGTTTTCAGAAGATCTCTTTATTTTGTTTTCTAGTATGGTGATGAAGTGGCTTGGTCAGAGATAGAAAATGTCTGGACTACTTTAGCAGACAGCTGGCCAAAGAATCTGAAAATAATTTTGCACTTCTTGATCAGTATCTGTGGAGTGAACAGTGAACCCAGCCTTTTGCCTTATGTGAGTATGTGATATGTCTCTCCTCAGTGCTTGTTGATATTTTAAAAATTAGTAGTGTGTCTAGAAGCAAAGATCACCAAACAAGTCTGAGGTAGGATTTCTAGTATCAAAATCTCCAACCCCATATTTAATGACCACTAAATACTATGAACAAATGGAATTCAGCTCTTCTGTTTGAGTTTCTTTTGGACATGTATGTCAAAATTTCAGTATCAATTTTAGCTATAGAAAATTATTATTGGATTGGCTGATAATAAATCAGGAGCTGTAATTCTATTAAGTTCTTACTAAGGACAGCTTAAGTTCTTCATAGATTGGCAGTTATTTTCATGAGGAAATCTGCAAATAATGTTTGCAGCCCAAAATCTTTGCATGTATGGGTTGTGACAAAAGAATCTTTGAGTCAGACATCCTGGATAACTTGCTTACCATTCATTTTGAGCTCTCATAAAAGGATAGAAATATATCATTGAGCACTAAATAAGTCAAGAAAATATCAGAAGAAGAAATACGAACTTCTGATGTCTAGAGTAATAGCAGCCATCTGCTGCTGCTTAGCAATGACCAGGATTATTTTGCAGAATAAGATGTAGTGGAGAATCCTTAATTGCTGTATGCTTAATAAAATATTGCTATAGTTAGGTGTTTATTCTTATCAGACCATACAAAGGTCTCGAGCTTTTGAAGAACTAAATGGTCTTTCCCATGCTATAATTTAGGATATTCCTAAAAAGCAGACAGATAATATAATAAAATAAAGCAGTTGTTACCCTATGTAGGGTGTCATTCTCACATGACCAAGTATTATACCAAAACAACCCACCAAACATCCCAAGTCCCCTCAAAGCCAATTTTTTTTTGTTTTTGGTCAAAATGTGTGTGAGAGCACTTCAGGATAGCATGAGGAAAAATGTGATAACTGCAGGAAAAGAAGGAGTGTGGAACAGAACTGCGAAGTATCAAAAATAAATTATACTGGAATACATTCATTCCAATGTTGATCTCAGATGTTGCTAAAACCTTTCTAAGAAACTCTTTTGCTTCCTAAATAATTTCCAGAAGACCTACTTTCAGACTTTATTTTCAGACTTACTTTCTTACTCTTGAGATGTGTTTCCAATGCTTGCTGCTGTTGACAGCTGGGAAAGCAATTTTGTTTGCTTTTAGAAGTAGAGTAAGTTTCATGTATCCTCACTTTAGTGCGAGTAGATACTAGTTTTAACAAGTTGTGGTATTCAAGTCTTTTGTATATTTGTATACTTTTTTATGGCAGGTAAAGAAAGTTATTGTTTATTTGGGTAGAGATAAAACAATGCAACTACTAGAAGAGCTGGTGAGTGAACTTCAGCTTACAGATCCCGTCAGTTCAGGAGTCACCCATATGGATAATCCACCCTATTACCGCATTACATCCAGTTACAAAATCCCCTCTGTCACTTCAGGTAAGAATTTACTAACTTTACTGACTTAAACTGGTATTATTGTCAGTTATAAACATGCTGCTATCAGTCAGTTATACTGTTGAAGTTTATCTGTGAATATTCAATAGGAGTGCAATGTTCTGTTTCTAAAAATAAGGTAAAAAATTCATTTTACAAGGTCTGAGTTCTTATTAAAGAATGTGTGAAAGGTTCACATGGAACAGGTTTATCTTAATATATGTGTCAGACTTGTCTATGTTCAGGCCTTGCACTGTTTACCCTCACTATATGACTATGTCTATTTAGTCAAGCAACGAGGAAAATGTATATAATTTTAAATCCACCTAAGCTGTTAAATTTCAAGTTCTGTTATAGACATAACTTGCACCCATAGGAATTGTTTCAAGAGGATTTAAGTACACTTACTTAGGAGAATCTTTTTAGAAATAATTACTAATTAACAATAGATCAGTCATCAAAAAAACCCAGACCCACTGAAAATACCAGAAGTGTCTATCTCATTCATCAGTCCCAGAGCATATTGAGAAATGTGGGGGAAAGCTGTCTTGTTTTGGTGCAGCGTCATTCAAAGTGAGCCACAAAAGACATGGTTGTGAGGAAGGTGTCTAAGCAAGGACTTAACTTTTGTGCTGCAAACTGTAAATATTATGAAGCAGCATGGACCTATCACATGGGGATTATCTAGATCACAAAGTGATTGCATTGGCACTTGTTCTTGAAAGTGTTTAAAGAATATGATAAAAATTCCATGGCTCTTGCACTTAATGCAACTTGGAATAGCAAAGGCTGTGAAGGAGATGTGAAATTATTTCCAGTTGTGGTCATCAATTCAGTGTGATGCTTACAAATTTCTCTTAAAAGGAAATTGATAAAAGCTTTACTGCAGGATGTTAGGTTTTAATCCTTAATCTGTTTGTGGTTTGAATTAACTGCCTACCCAAAGTCCAACTACATTTTACAGATTACTATGAGGTGTAGCATACAGGGAAGAAAGAAATAGATCTCTAGATTCTGCTTCAAAAACTGACCTTTCTACTTAATTTAAATTGAAGACTCAGAGATTTCTGGAATGGATTATTTTTATTTTTTCCAGTTAGTGAAATTATGGTAGCAGCTCACGATCTTTTACTGCACATGAAATAATTTGTATAGCTCAGTTTGTGTTTGTACCAGTCACTGTGGAGTAAACCTGATAAGGGCTTTTGGCAAGGACGAGTAAATAAGGGTCATCATGTAATGCTTAAGGCTACTTTTCTTTTTATTGACTGACTTTTTTCTTTGAACGTAATTCACAGGTACCACGTCTAGTAGCAATACGATGGTGGCTCCCACAGATGGCAACTCTGATAGTAAACACCTAAAAGACAGTATCGAAGAGAAGTAAGTATCTCCTCAAAGAGCAGTTATTAGTTGAATTACAGGAATTCCTGGCAGGTACTGTACTTGCATCTCAGTGACTCCAGGGGGTGAGGCACTGGCACAGATTGCCCAGAGAAGTCAATACCCTGTCTCTGGAGGTTTTCAAGACCAGGCTGGATGGGGCTCTGAGCAACGTGGTCTAGTGAAAGGTGTTCCTGCCCACTAGGAGGGTTGGAACCATATAATCTTTAAGTCCCTTCCAACCCAAGCTGTTCTATGATTTTATGATAATGTAACCAATTTAAAAATTGGTTTACTACCTCACTAGAAATGAACAGTGCCCATGTGTTGCAAGCAAGTTTATTTTCCCTGACTGAGGCATTTGGATGCCTGGTATCAAGATGCCTTTGTCAAGATGCCTTCTATCTACCTTTAAAACAGATTGCTCCCTCCCTAATTTTTGAGCTATTTAAGAACAATTTTTTAGAGAAATTTGCCAGACAGTAGTGTTGCAAACAGCTGACTTAGACGTAGACAGGGTGTGGTCTTGGAGCTCAGCAGTAACTGACTGTAGGTATGCTCTCATTTTGTGTTAAATATGAATAACTAACCTTAAAGTGAAAAGGGAGTAGAGACTCTGTAATTAGCACAAGCAAAAGTATGTGCACATATGGCATTACTGTAGAGTAGCTACCATGCAGTAAATTCACAAACAAGTTTATTTTGTGACAACTTGTTTGAGAGCTTTAATAATTACATTTCTAAGATTTCTCAGTTGGACGCTTTTTCCCTTACCTAGGATAGTTAGGTCAATGTAATTAAAATAGTAAATACATTGATGGGGGCAACCCCAATATTTAAATTAAATTGTGGCAAGTTGTGTAAAAGGAAATCCAGAAGACACAGAGGTGTCATTCAAAATTAGGCCTAACAAGGCCCAGAGTAGTATTTGGCTGCTATGGGGCCTGGAGCTGGAGAAACTTGTAATGAAGGCCGTTTTGAAAGTCTCTGCAAGCTGTAGAGTTGTTTAAACACACATCCCCACCTGCCCCAGGTATATGCTTCTTGATAAGATATACCTTTGAATTGACAGGAGGTGAGAATTTAGAAACTTATGTAGAAACAGCTTGGAAATTGTGCTTTTAGCACTCCCATTTCTCTGATTTTTTTATAATTTATCAGATTAGCGAGGTAAGATCTTGGACACTGTGTGTATATATGCATGTCTCTGCCAGATTGCATACAGATTTTGTTATTTTGTTCAAGAGTGAGAAAAATTTACATGTAATGAGAGCAAATATTTTAATGTACTTAAATGTTAATGAAAATGATTGAACAGAAATATATTTTTTAGTGGAAATTCTCTCTGAATCCCCTTACCTAATGTTGCTAGAGGAGGTGTGTCTTATGCAGCTGAGATCCTTTGACATCATGCTGATTGTCCTTGTAAGATGAATTGTTTTTTGCATAAAATTCTTGGTGAAATACAGTTTTACTGAGATACCCTGACCGATGTTTGTCACAGAATGTCACTTACTAGTGCTGCTTTT
>NW_020955871.1:439501-488181 GCF_003031625.1 Empidonax traillii
TTTTTTTTTTTTTTTTTAGAATACTTCTGTTTATAGAAAACCAAATTTTCTCAAGTTACTGCTTCTGCTGTAGGTTGTAGAACATAAGAAAATGGGCATTATCATTGTTTTTGCATAAACCTATTAAAAAATAGGAGTTTTTTACCTCCCTCCCTTTTAGTACTGCTACTGAAGTCTAGCATGTGTTTGATTAGAATGAAGTGTACAAGGAAGTTAGTACGCTTTCTTCCTTCACTTGTGCTCTGGAATGGGTTGTGAACACCTTCCTAAATTAAATTATTTTACTTTATTTCCCTTGACAGTTAGGCAGAAGAAACAAAGAGAGATTAGCAGGGGAAAGATGAGATTAAAAAAGAGGTGATGGAAAAGAAGTTTAAAAAGAAAAGTAGAAGTAATTGTTCTTTTAAATTACAACATTACTTGGCTTCTTTAAAAAAAAAGAAAAAGGGAACAAAACTTTCTTAGAAGCCATAGCAAAAGAAAATATAGCAAGGAAAATGGGTCTCATTATGTAGGTCTAATTTTCAAGCTTGTTTTGAAAATGTGTTTTCGGCTGTTTTTTGTGATCTCTGTTTTTGGTTTTTTTCTGAGACACTGTGGTAAGGATAGAGGTAAAAATTTCTCCTGAAACTCCATTCTACTTATGGAGATATTTTTTTAACAGAGGCTTGTTAATGGTGGCTACTTTTGTATCAGTGCCTAAGATACAAAATCATCATGACAATGCTAGGAAAGCTAAACAGATCAGGTAGTCAGGCAAAAATGAGGACAATGGTCAGACAGTACATGATGCATTACATTAGTAGGTTCTGTATACTTGGTCAGAGTCCTTGTTTGACTGAAACTCGTTTCAGCTCAGAGGTTATTAGTAATTAAAATTACTTTGTACTCTAACCCTGCATGGGATAATCAGATATATTTCACTCTGATGCAGATCCTTAGAGTGCTCCCACAGACTGTCTTCTTAGGTTTCATTCAATTTTTATTGACATTTGGTTTTGCTACCAGTTAAGTTGTTTGGGCATGTTATAGTGCATGGTACAGCACTGCCTTTTCCTTACTTTTCTTGAGTTCCTGAACAACAGGATGTTAATTTCTGTTTTGAGCTTTAGATGTCAATCTGGAACACAGCATGTTCCATGCTCTGTTGAAGCAATGAGAGTCCCTTAGGATCTCCTTAGGCACTCCTTAATGACTGACTCTGTGCAGACTATGAAGGTTAGAGTGAGTATGTGGTTCTTAGTGCCTCTTTCAAGGAGGTGAACCCTAATGTTCATTACAGAACTTGTTGTAAAGACTGGGCATACTAATGCAAAATCTGCTAAACATTGGGTCAGTAACCTTCTGGGCAGCCAGAGTGTTCACTACTGCTCAGATAGACCATTCCCAGTATCACAGCTGTGGTTATTTTCATTTTTGTTTGCTATTTGTGGTAGCAACACTGAGTATCCTGAAGCAGAAGATGTCGCACATGTTCCATCAGTAAGAAGTTTGTCACTTCCAGTGGAGAAGGTGATAATGAGCTGATACATGTGTGAACAGGGGAGACTTCTGCAGCTATACTTCCAGAAGGATAGCTGCTAGAATCACTGAAACACTGAATTGTTGAGGCAGTTTCCTTACTTGTTTCTGTCCTTGACTGATTGTTCTGAAGTCCAAAACGTTTCCTTTATAAACAGAAAAGTATCTGGGATGTGTAACATTACTGTAATACCAAATACCTTATGTTTTTCCTCCACTTTTGAAGCTTGCTTCATCAAAAACTAAATGTCTTTTTGTGTTTTCTTGACAAATTTACTGATTTTTCTGAGCAGTAACTTTTGTCAAGCAGTGGGATTGGGCTATGCTGTTGTAAAAGTGCCAGTTTCTGAGTTACCCCATATATCAGGCTGGCATTATCTGACATGTAGGTTTTTGCTATCTGACATGATGGGTTTTTACTAGCAAGACCTATGAGGAGGTGCTCTTGAGAAATACTTCCTTAGCCTGTAATAAAATGCTCTTCTAAGTGAGTTCAATACGATCAAAGGTACCAGCCTTGACTAACTCCCTATGTGACATGAGGTTTGAAATTCAAGGAAATTACATTAGATCACTTTGTCTTCTTTTCATCATTTTTACAAACCTATTCAACAAAACCTTTCTCTGTTGTGGGTGTGTCTTCTGTAGAGTCATCCTTATGCTGAAAGAAATAACCACTTTTTTTTTTTTTAACTGTGTCCTCCTACTGTTTACAGCTGGCTTACTTTTCCCTGTCCCCTATCTCAACTTTTCAAGAATTTAAAAGTATTTCTTCAGAAGACTATATAATACAGAAATGTGTATTTTATTTATATCTCTGGTTTAATTTTCTGTTGTGTTAGGTGATTCAATGCCTCTCTATTCAAACTGGCGGTTGAAGGTGATGGAGCACAATCAAGGAGAGCCTCTACCTTTCCCACCTTCTGGAGGTTGCTGGTCACCATTGGTGGATTATTTGCCTGAAACTTCTCCTCCAGGCATGTCACTTCACAGGTAACTATTCTGGCAAAGTTTATGGCAATTCATTTTGGTTTAATTTGTGTTGCACAAATTGAGTAATTTGAAGATAGCAGATTAAAAGACAGTAGATAGTACATTTGTTTTCTCTGGGTTTACTCATAGGTCTAGGAATTTAGGATTACTCAACCTTTTAATTTGGAGGACAGAAGTTTTTCTGTCTTAATTATGAATGTTCATCTTTTCTCTTCTAACACAACTTCATGAATTTTTATAGATTTAAGAATGAATACAGACTAGAAGTGTGTGAAGCTCTTTGCAGCACTTCATAAAGTTCATGTTACATTCTTCTAACTACTTTTTTTTGTTTGTTTTAGATGCAATATAGCAGTGATTCTTTTGACGGACTTGATAGTTGACCACAGTGTAAAGGTGGAATGGGGAGGATATTTGCATCTTTTGCTTCATGCAATTTTTCTAGGTAAATAACTTCTTACAGAAATATGTATAGTAATTTAGGAATTCTTAGCTGTTCTTTTTGATATTTAAATAATGTTTGCCCTTGTATTGAAATCTCATTAATGTCATAATATTTAGAGTATTTTAAGAGTTCAATTAAATATCTTTCAGGGTGATTAGTATGAATTTTATTAAGTTTTTTTGGAGTTGTTTGAAGGCACTTTCTGTTGGATTTAGTTTTACCTCTTCCTCCTTGTAGACACAGTAAAATTCAATTTTTTTCTTCCTGTTTCATCCAGAGCACAGATTAAGTTCTTACTTAAAATCACTCTGTACTTTAACCCTGCATGGGATTATCATATATTTTTTCGGTCTGATCAGGATACAGTTTGTTAAACTGTATGCTCTTGTTTCTATATTGAAGCACTGAAAAAACATCATTTAGTGAATTATATATCTATTATTTGGTAAAGTATAACAGATCAGTTTGAATTCTGCAGTTCTTTACATAATGTAATTCAGTGTGCTCTTTGAATAAAATAAAACCTTTCTGTTTTCCTTTTGTGTTAGGTTTTGATCACTGTCATCCTGAAGTCTATGAGCATTGTAAACGACTACTTTTGCATCTACTGATAGTGATGGGATCTGGCAGTAATGTCCAGTCTGTTGCTTCTGTCCTACTCAGAAACAGAGAGTTCAATGAGTCCAGGGTGCTTACTGTCAAGCAAACTACCCATTTAGATTATACTTTCACAGGTATGCTTTGCTTTTGATTTATTATGTCTTGCTTGTTAAAATGACATGGGAAGTTATCTCTTCTTCTAGGCATTATTAAAAATTCTCTTATTTTTAATATCTTATCTTAGCATTACAGTGTATTTCTTCGTTTTTTAATGAAGTCAAAATGAATACAGTTCACATTAGCATTTTGTGCCCACTCATCAAAGTAGGGAGCACAGTTGAATGATTAAATAGTAGTGGAAACCAAAGAGGGAGCTCTGTGTTTTGGATCTTTAGCACAGCAGTTTTTATGATGCCGTAGAAAATAAAAACCAAGAAAGTGCATTCCTTACTTGTTTATAGCAACTTGAATGTTTTCATTTTTGTCAGCTGTAATTGTATTGTTTATTGATTACCAGAATACTTTTTTGAGATACTAGCTTCTAATGTTCACAGTAACATTACAATATTGTAATTATACAGGACACTATATCTTTTCTATGTATCTCTTCATGAAGGGAATATTTTAATAATGAGAACCTATTGTAATTTTTAAAGAAATTTAAATAATTCTCTTTTTTTCCTGAAATGCAGTATTTCATAATAGTTCAGTAGGTGGCAGCATATTGCCATACAATCGTTCATCCTCTTTTGTTCACATCTGAAAGTGGTTTTATTACTAACTAAAAATACTCATCTGAATTGTGAATTTGGGTTTTGTAGCAACAAGGAATTAAAAAGTGTATAGTGGAAGAATTCTTTTATGTGAATCTATTTGGCAGAACTTTAATGGTGCATCTGCACAGTGATGTATACAAACCATTTCTTTCCTAATCTTTGTGGGTTTGGGTAAAGCTGTCTAATTGTGACACGATATTCTGCTGTTACTAAAACTGAAATGTCTGATAGAAACTACGGTAAAGTCAGCATCCAACATTTACAGCTAGTGATTAAGATAAGGTCTTCAGAGGTATGCATGCCTAGTACAAGGCATGGGCTTTAACAAAAAAATTATCTGCTCATTATTAGGAAGTAAGTTTCTATAATTTGTTTAAACTTATTGAGACGCCTCAGAAGCTGATGAGCTGTCATATTACTAGTACAAAATCAAACATAATACAATGGTTTTAAATAGGGATCCAGCAGTTCCCTATTGAAAGTCATATAAGTCATGTGAAGACTTCTCATATATCAGACTTGTTGATTTCATTGAAATTATTGCATCCTTTAATTTATTCTCTTTAAATTATTCTCATTACATTTGCTAAGTCAGTGATTTTTTTTAGAGGGCTGTGTTTTCTTTTGATATGTTTAATATTAACTGTCAACTTTAAAGCTCATAATTACCTTGTTTTTATTTCAGCAGGTGTTCATGATTTTATACCCGATTACCAGCCCTCCCCAATGACAGACTCAGGGCTTAGTTCAAGTTCTACCTCTTCTAGCATCAGTTTAGGAAATACAAGTGCTGCCATTTCTCAACTGCACACCACAATCCTCAACGAGGTTGACATTTCAGTAGAGCAGGATGAAAAAGTGAAAACTCTTATAGAATTTATTACCTCAAGGTAAGATATCAATTTGCTTTTTTGTCATGACATATTTTGTGAAAAAATGGCAACCCCCTTACTATTTAGCATTATATTGTCTAATTCTGTTTCTGTTTTGTCACCAGTAAGTGATTTTATGTAATACAACCTATAAACAGCTCTAACTTTCCATCACTTTCTGAGAATTTTGACCACCCTTTCCTGTCCCGAGTGTTTAAAAGTATTTTGCCACATTCTGTTCAGGTCTGTTATCTTTGCTTGCCACACAGTTCAGAGAATTCACTTTTCCATGTAAAGGATTAGGGCAGGGATACACTGAGATGATTAGGGAGCTGCAAGATTCACATGCAGTTTATGTATTACTTAGAGAGCTGACTGTTCAAAAATCAGGAATTTATCGGAAAAAGAACGTCTGTAAAACCACCGACACTTGTGCAGTTTGTGTGATAAGTGTTATATAAACTTTTAGGATGGTGCAGATCTGAAATCCTACCTGTTTCTCAAAGTGTTTGATACTTTTGCTTTACATCAGCCTAAGTTTAGAATGGTATGGTGTATCGATGGGAAGGAAGGATGTTGTTTTAAGAAGTGTATGATGGTGTTAATTATACTGGTTCTTTGTTAGATAACTAAATATTACCTAACAGAGAGTATCTTTTCCTAAATCTACCCTTTTATTTCAATTGGATCTGATCTATTTCTTTTCGTCTTGTCTTAACTTCTTGTATATTTGTGTAATATTGGGCAGTTGTCAAACTTCTTTCCTATTCCAGTTCTAGATGTTTTCTTTTTCATGGCAGGTAGTAGATTCTCTTGCAGTTAACCTGAAACTTCAAATTTAATTTAAATACTATTAATGACAAAGGCTATGTTTTATATTCTCTTTACTCTTTTTTTATATTTTTAGGAAAAGAGGCCCACTGTGGAATCATGAAGATGTTTCGGCCAAGAACCCTAGTATAAAGAGTGCTGAACAGTTAACTGTGTTCTTAAAGCATGTGGTATCTATATTTAAACAGTCTAGCTCAGGTATGTTGGAAAACAAATCAATGCATGATAGAGTGTCCAAGTCTGCAAACTAAATAAATATTTTTTTAATGCATGTAAACATACAGGTTATCTATAAAATCACTCTAGGTAATTGTTTACCGCTTCTAAATAATAGATTTTTCTTGTGTATTAAACGTTTCAGTTCATGTTTCTGTTATGACAGATTTAAATATAATCTTTTAGGAACGAGATAAAATATCTTTTTAATTTGCTGTAAACACTTAATATTCAAGTCATAAATACTTTATTCTCTGGAGGTCTTTCCAACGTTAACTATACAAGTTTAATATTCCTGTAAAGATTTTTGAAACTAATAATGCTTGAGATAAATGTGGAGGATATGAGGGAGTTTTAAATTTAGGAATGACTTTGGCAATTTACTCTTCAGTAAATTCAAGTGGATTTGTTTTTTTATAAAGCAGAGTGGCTTGAGTATTTATTTGCTTTTGTAGGAGGATTTCAATTGGAACATCGTCTCAGTGAAGTTGCTTTGCAAACTGCGCTTTCGTGCTCCTCTCGGCATTACGCTGGGAGGTCCTTTCAGATTTTCAGGGCTCTGAAGCAGCCTCTCACGCCATCCACGCTTTCTGATGTTCTCTCCAGACTAGTTGAAACTGTTGGCGATGCAGGAGAAGAAGCTCAGGTATTTGAAATTTTCCCTCCATTTTATTAGAAAGCTAAGTCTACCTAAATGGCATTCTTGTATTACTAGTTTATTGGCACCAAAATTTGAAAGCATTGTTTTGTTCAGTTGCTTTTTATTTTTAAATATTTCAAATGTCAAAGCAGTTTTAATCGTGATTGTTTCTGAATTTTCACCCAATTAACTGATGAAAAGATGAGCACATTCTCCTCTACAGCAATAGTAACTTTCAGAGAGTTTGATCATCTCTTTCCTGAAAACACCTTCTCTTTCATTGTTGGAGAATACTCAGAGAGCCATATAGAAAATAATTTAAGTTTTCTTTAATTAAGAACTTAACCTGAAAAAGTGTTAACAATCATTCAGTTTAGTGTCATTGTACATCTAAAGAGTGGATCTGATCTTGTAATTCTGCAAAATGAGTGTCTAAATAACTCCATCCTTCAGTCCATCCTTAAAAATAATGTAAGCCAGAATAAATTTGGTGAATACTTAGAAATAAATGGAAGGTTTTCCTTGTCTTGGAGGTGTACTGCTAATTTGAGTCTCATCGGGATTGTGTCCTAATTGAAACCTGAAATAATTTACTTACTGATACTGGTTTTTTATTTTTATATTACTACTCAGTAGATTTTCTGTGATATTCCTTGTTCATACTGCATAATTTATAATGGCTTGTGGCTTTCCCCAGGGTTTTGTCATAGAGCTGCTTTTGACTTTAGAGTCTGCTATTGACACATTGGCTGAAACCATGAAGCATTATGATCTGCTTTCTGCCCTTTCTCAGTAAGTTCTTTTATTAGTCAAGCTACATTATGCATATCTATACATTTGAATTACTAAAAATCTGTATTAAAAATGTCATGAAATATTTTCTTATTTTCTTTGCAGAACAGTTGTATATCCATATAGCGAAATTGCTTGCTCTTGTATGTTTTTATCATTCTGCCCCAAGCAAAACTTCTAGATTTCCTGAAAAGGGTCTTTGCTACTTTTTCAATTCACCCTCTTGGGTCCAATTTAATTTTACAGAATAGATGTTCAGCATGTTCCTCATGGCTCAGTTCTTAAATGTGATCAGTTCTTCTGAAGCTTCTCAAAAATAAAGGCACTGCAAGTGCTAGTCTGTCTTAGGCCTCAGGTTTGTTGTCCATATATGAGAAATGTAATTGAACAGTCTGAGTCATTTGTGTGTCTCATCACTGCTGAAGTGATTAGTTCAGTGACTTTTTATCAAACTGAAAAATATCCCTAAATCTACAGACGTCTATTCTTTGTTTGACTTCCTTGCAAAGTTTTTGAAAACATTGGAATTTCTTGGAATATATTCAGTTTCTCAGTATGAGAACTAGAAGGTGTTGGTTTTCCTGAGTCAAATACTTCAGACAGATACATGGTAATAAGTGAATTATTAAATCATTAATTTCTCTACTTTTATCGCATCTGTAAGTAAGTTAGGCTGCTAGCTAATCACTTACAGGTAATCTTTTACATGCTATAGGCTGATTTTGCTGCATTTTGAAATTTTTTTTGTATTCTGGGATTGTAACAAATAGATGAGGTAGAAGAGATAACAGGAGGCTGAAGTCTTGTCCTTATGTTGTAAGGATATTTTAATAACAGATAGAGAAGTTTTGTATTTATATATATTATAATACTCCTATGGTGATGAAGCAGAATATTCACTGCGTGTGTGTGTATGATTAGTGTAACATATTTTTTCTTTCCTCCTTTTTACTAAACTGTATGTTATTAAATTATTTTGCATGAAATAATACATAATGTTGATTTTTATTTTAGAACCTCATACCACGATTCTGTAATGGGAAACAAGTATGCAGCTAATAGGAAAAGCACTGGACAGATAAATCTAAGCACAAGTCCCATTAGTAGTGGCAGTTGTTTGGGATACTACAGCAATACCAGGAGTAATTCCTTGAGACTGAATTTAATCAGTGAACGGAGAGGCGACCGGCGACGGAGCAACACACTGGATATAATGGATGGAAGGATAAATCATGGTGGAAGTTTGGCCAGGACTAGAAGCCTTTCCTCCCTGAGAGAGGGAGGGATGTATGATGTGCAGCCCACTACTGACCCTGTCAACTTGATGGCCACTATATTTTGGATTGCAGCTTCGTTGCTGGAGTCAGACTATGAGTATGAATACCTTTTGGCTCTCAAGCTACTCAACAAGCTTCTTATTCACATGCCTCTGGATAAATCAGAGAGTCGGGAAAAGATAGAAAAGGTGCAGAATAAACTGAAATGGAATAACTTCCCAGGCCTTCAGCAGCTTTTCCTGAAAGGCTTTACTTCAGCGTCAACACAAGAAATGACAGTTCATCTCCTCAGTAAACTCATCACCATCTCCCGGCATGCTTTGGTGGATCCTTCTCAGTTAGCAGGTATCTTTTGTAAATATGTAATTTTTTTTTTTTCCCATCAAATTAAGTGGAATCAAAATCAGTAATAATTAAGCATTTGCCTTAAAGAAAGACTTCAGTTAAATGGTTTTTGCAGTTGTCGATATTAATCCTGCTGGATAGTGGGAATACATTACAGACTGTGATTATCTGACAAGAAAGATTGCGTGTAAACTTTATGTATTGACTATTGCTTACGAGTGAGTTGTAAGTGTATTATTACAGTGTATTATTTTTCATGATCTTGTGCTATTTCAATTAGTACTATTTACATGTTTTTAGAAACAATGTGACTAATTCCTAAAACTATCCAGTTTCATGGTAGTTTTGCTTAATAGGTCCAGTGATGAGTTTATTTTTGTACCTAACACAGACACATTTATATATATGTTCTTCCTACATACACACTTAGGTATGTGTATATATAATTTATATATCTATGTGAATGTATGGGTCATGCTGTAGAGGTTTTAAATACCAGATAACTCCACATTAAATTAAGTCAAATTAAAAATCTTTAGGGCTCATATAACTGTGTTTATGTATGTGTTTAGGATTTCCCCTAAACATCTTGTGCCTGCTTCCTCATCTGATACAACATTTTGATAACCCAACTCAGTTTTGTAAAGAAACAGCTGACAGGATAGCAAAGGTATGTAACATGATGCTTGGAAAAGTACCTCAGAGGTTATACCAGCATTGTTTCTGGTTTGGCTTTTTTTTTTTTTTTTTTGGCTCCCTTATGTAATACTTCTACGTGATTTTAATAGTAATATAAATAACTATAAAAGGTTATATTTTTAAAATGTGATCCAGTCCTAATTTGTATAGCTGGACCTCATACCAACCCCTGAGTTTCTGTTTGTCAATGAAAAACACATTTAGCTTATGTATAAAATTTAGATTTCAAGAACAAATTTTCTTATTAACGATAGCGGTTTTTCACTTGTCCGTTTTTTCCATTTGTCATTTAAAATGTAAACCTAATTGCATTTGAAGCCTTAATTTATTTCCTAATTTACTTACGAGACAGAAGTGATCCTCACCTTTCGGATTAGTAGATGGAGAAGACAAGGTTGTGTATCCTTTCTGTTACTTGTACAGAGTGATTAATCCTGAAATATTTCTGAACTGCAGTGGCTGTTAAAGCAGCACATGGTGCACACCAGCAGTCACCAGCCAGCATGGTGTGTTGTGCTGGCCTGACAGTCTGCCTTTTAAGGAAGACTGTGGAAAGGGGAATAGGAAGGTGCTGTCTGGCATAGGAGATGGCAGTCACAGGCCTCTGGCTGCCCAGACTGTGATATGTGAACCACTAAGCTGTGCACAAGCCATCTCAAAGGAATAAGTGCCTGATGCAAATCCAGACATTACTGCTGTCCCTGAAATACTTACGTTACTAAAGCTAGGGGTACTAGTTGGGGTTCGTTTGGTATGATTGATAGATAAACTTGGAACATGGATACCACAGTAGTAAAATTTAGGAAAAACTGTAGGTCATGCTTGTGTGCGTAGTTCGATTTCAGTTATTAGAAAATGGAGTGAAATCTGGGAAAAGTGCATAATGACTTGTGAATACTTGGATTAAAAAAATTTTAATTTCTAAAATAATTAAATATATTTTTGCTTTTCAGGTTTGTGCTGAGGAGAAGTCACCAACTCTTGCCAATCTGGCTCATATGATGAGTTTATACAGTACACACAGCTACTCCAGAGACTGTTCTAACTGGATTAATGTAGTGTGTAGATATTTGCATGACTCCTTCTCAGATGCCACATTTAACCTCATAACTTATCTTGCAGAGGTAAATTTTTAATAAAAGTATATCTCATGTTGACAATTCCTTGCCAATTCATTATTTTTCGTGATTCTGAATATTGAGGGCAATAAAGCACATCTTTCATAATGGGAAAATAATACTAAAATGTTATAGGATAGAAAAGGAATGACTACTGCCATTTTGGAGTACAGTAATTTAAATGTAACTTGCATTGATAATCCCTCTAATCTGATGAAAGAGCTCCTTTTGTGATAGGAGTGTTTGGCAGTAGTTATTTGTGTTCTGTACTACATGAATATACACTGTCTTGGCCTTAGCAAAATACGCCTTAGTGTAAATTTTACGAGACCTTTTTTAGCCAAGGGCACATTTAGAGATGTCTTTATCACAGTTTAAAAGAAAAATTGCGAAGTTCAGTTGTAAATATTGCATAATATATAAAAGATAAATTACTGAAATTACTGTATGATTCTGCTAACTGTTCATACAGGAAAACTGTTCTTACCTTTAAAAATATACGTTGTGTGAAAAGCTTGTAGAGCTTGTCCTTGAAGTGTATCATTTCAAACTGATGAAGAGATTTTTAAAATATTTATTCATTCTTATGAATGACTTTATATGTACTTCTTTTGTTCATAAAACTGCGTTAACCAACCTTCTTAAAGACATTGCTGCAATTGTTTTTCCTGCAATTTTAAGGTTTTGAATTTGTATGAACATTTCTGTTTAGTGAGAAGTGTTTTATCGTTAGGTGCTTTAGATCTGTGTTAACAAATAAGTCAAAATTCAGGGGAAAAATTAATCAGGACAAAAACTATTGCATTACTGGTTTTTAATGCTAAAATGAAGGTTTGAAAAACAGGAGGTTGTACATTACAGTTTCTTGAAGGGGAAAATAAATGTGTGTGGAAGTTAGCTATAGTTTAATGTTTGCTTTCACTTTTTGTTCCCATTAAAAGCCCTAATTAAATTTTGTGTTTTATAAACTTTTTTTAGCTGTTAGAGAAAGGGTTATCCAGTATGCAACAGTCCTTGCTGCAGATAATTTACAGTCTTCTGAGTCATATTGACCTATCCACAGCACCAGTGAAGCAATTTAATTTGGAAATCATAAAAGTTATTGGTAAATATGTTCAGGTAGGTACTCTGAAGAACTGTAAAAGGCTTTCTGCTTATTATCAAAGTGGTATCAAAATTATGCTTGAATTTGGGGCAGAATTTATTTCAGATATAAAAATAGTTGTTTGAAGTAGGATTCCGTAGGGTTTTTTTCCCTATGTAGTTTTTTCACTAGATGCTTATGTATTGTCAAATGTGATTTGTATCATGTAGGACAAGTTACCTGGTTGAATGTGCATTTGTTCACAGATACAGGCAACTCCTCATCTGCAGTTAGAGAAGATGATCCTTCAACTTTTTAAATATAAGGAAATGTTTACTGCTAAGCTGCACAAATGTTTTATTTATGTGTATATGTTTTAAAAAAGAAAGCTTTATGGTTAGATGCGTATTTAAATGGCTTTCAGTAATACATCTGTGAGGAATGTTAAAGTGTACCTTAACAAAATTGAGTGCATTTTTTATTAAATGAAGTCCCCAAAAGATGAACCACGTTGTTTTGCCCAAGGTAATTTGAGCCTTTTTACTTGGAACACAAATTCACTGAAAACCTATTTCATGGAAGAAAGTCTAGCATTTTGCTGAAAGATTTTATAAAAATGCCTGGAGCATAAAACCATCTCAGTGCACAACATTCTCTTTTTTTATCCCCTCCTTTTCTTTTTTCTCTGAATTCCATTATTGCCAAATGCATTTCAGTCAAATGGTTTAATCATAATTACCAGGAAAAGTAGTGGTCCCTGGATGTTTTGTTACTGATGGATATGTGCTTTAGATATTGTGCTCCTGTCAGAGTACATTAGGCCAAATGGAATGATTAGCATTAACTGTAGTTTTTATGGCCTGGCAGCTGCTTGCTTCACCTCTAGCATTTATCTGAGCTTTCTATGCAAGCCCACACTACCATGGAATGTAATCTTAATTAGAAGATGTAAGCTCTCAAAAGAATGGTACTAGTGAAAAAATATTCCGAAGAAGTTACCTTAACTCAGGCTCTGCCTCTCATAGTCTCATACTTCTTCCCTGGCTTTTTCTAAGAACTCCACTGGTTTGACACCATATAAAAACTTTGGAAACGTTTTCACTTTTTTAAAGATCTTTTATATTTCCTCATGATTTCAAGCACAAAATAGTTTTGTTTGTTTCAAAATCAGTTTACTCTATCCATAATGAAAAATAATTGCAGATACCAAGAGGTGGAAGTTTTTAAATACTGTCAGGTTTTATCTCCTGGGGCATGAAGGGCAGATACTTCAGGCAGTGGTAAAAACCAGTGTAACTATAGGGACTGAGGGACATGGGAAGAGCCTGGTGTGGCTGGCACCATGACCTGGAGCTAGTGAGCCTGCCTGGCTGGCCCTGACCACCCACATGGAATGGCCTGGTACCTTGCCGTGGCTTTCCTGGCACTTTGAGATCTGAAGCTTCTCACCTGTGCCGGCACCTTCAGCCACGTGTAAAAGATGACTGGTTTTGGTTTGGGGATTCTTGCAAAATCTTGCCGTACATGAAAATTGCTGTCTTCTTTGAAGTGATTGTTTTGTGATTTGTGCATATTCTCTTTAGAGTCCATATTGGAAGGAAGCCCTTAATATTTTGAAACTGGTAGTGTCTCGATCAGCAAGCCTTGTTGTGCCTAATGATATTCCGAAGTCTTATGGAGGCGACATAGGTTCTCCTGAAATCTCTTTCACGAAAATTTTTAATAATGTCTCGAAGGAGCTACCTGGGAAGACCTTAGATTTTCATTTTGATATATCAGAGGTAATTATTACATTTAAATAACAATGCAGTAATGACTTGCTGTTGCAAACTCAGGTGTTATTTTCTGTTAGCCTTCTACATTTATATGTTTTAAAATAAGTATAATTTGTAAGAGTGGCAGAAGTTGAAATTTTTCATACTTGTAATTAGAGTCATACAGGAAGATAAACTTTTGAGTTCTTTTATGTTGTGTTTTTGCCTTTTCTCCCTTTTGAATGTCTGGAGAGTTAATTACTAGAAGTCAATAAGATTATTCTCAAGGGTATTTCAGCTGTGTCAGAGAGCAGAATAATGCAGATGGCTGCTACTTGCAGCTGAACATTCCAGGCTTTCAACAAATGAAGGGTTGTGCTTTCAAGGACTGAGAGGATTAAAACCCTGGACAGTTTTGGCATGACTTTGGAAGGGGGAGGAAATATAGAGGAGAGAGTAGGATACAAAATACAGGAAATTCAATGTGAGAGGGACACAAATGGAAAAAAAACTCCTGTGGTTAAAACCACCACTCCTACCCCCAGTAAGGGTTCAGTAGAACTGAGAATAATTCAGCTGATACTCATTCTGTGTCTGAAAAGGGGAGTGGCCAAGTGACTGCAGGGTAATACAGAGTTGTGAAAATCATAGGAACTTTAGAAGTGATCAGAAGTAAGGGCTTTTGATTGAAACTAACCCCAGATAATGATTGGAGATACAGATGTCTTAAGAGCATTACTTGAATTGATAAGTAAATTCACTACTGGAAGTTTCAGTGCATGCAGATAACTGAGAGACAAGATGAATTCCCACAGAGTTCAGTGGATTAGCATTTGCTGTCAAAAGAGCTGAACTTGATCTTTGGTTTTTCAGAAGTGTGCATGCATTTGTGATGTTGCTAGTCTGTGAAAACAATTTGTTAATGGCAGGGAATGATTCTATAGAGAGACTTTGCATCTTTTTAACTTGAAACACAGTTGGTTTTAAAGTGTGCTTAAAAATACAGTTTGATTGTCAGCATAAAATGTGCGTAATTCAAAAATACACAAGTGGGCAGAATGGCAGCTTGCTGCGTAGGGTACAAGTATTCAGCTTTGTATTTCCCAGTGTACTGAGGCTCAGGGGATTAGACATGGGCTTTACAGAATGCTTACAAACAGGACAAGCCCTCCTACATTTTATATAATGCTAAATTCTAAAATCAAGTATGTATTCTTTACTAATATAAATTCGAATTTTAAGAAAGTGTTTGTTGTCTTTGCCAGACACCAATTATTGGGAATAAGTATGGTGATCAACACAGCGCAGCTGGTAGAAACGGCAAGCCAAAAGTCATTGCTGTCACCAGGAGCACTTCTTCAACTTCTTCAGGCTCCAATTCAAATGCACTAGTTCCTGTCAGCTGGAAGAGACCACAGCTTTCTCAGGTAAATTGTGTCTCAAACTCTTTACACATATATTGGAGACAGTTTATGAATGTATAAAAAAACCTTGCTGAAGTGTAATTTGAAGTCCGCATTGTGTCTTAATAAAGCAGTAAATGAATACAGCGTAACCTAAAAGCTAATACTGGTGAAAAGAAAAATGTTAAGATTCTTTTTAGAGGATTCAGCATGCAATATGACTAGTTAAAAATGCAGATGTCATGTTTATGTGATTGCCTTTGGTATATTTTTCAGAGAAGGACTAGGGAGAAGCTAATGAATGTGCTTTCTTTGTGTGGTCCGGAATCTGGTCTTCCCAAGAATCCTTCAGTAAGTGGTGATGGTGATTTGTTTTGGTTTTTAAACTCAAGTAGTGGAATGCTATTGCATTTTTAGGTATTGGTGAAGTTGTGAACAGCAGGTTTTGACAAACTAGTTTCGGTTCAGCAGTTCACAAATCCAGTTGAAAAGTTAGAGATGGAATCATAAGTAATGAGTTACTGTTATTCCTCAAGAAGTCCAGTGGGCATGGTTCTTTATTAACCAGGATTCAAACCAATATTTAAATTCATCCAAAACTACTGTTGCTGTCTCAGTGACTTTAGGTCAGTGTTCTGGCGAGGAGGGCTGTATGTTTTGCCCTGGTATTATCAGTATAGTTGTACTCACGCTGGCTGAGTGTAATGCCATTAAATGGCAGGAAGCAGGATACCTGACTTTAGGAGTTACAGAAACTGGAAGTTTTTATTTTTATTTTTATTTTTATCTTATATTTTCAGGTTGTGTTTTCTTCTAATGAAGACTTGGAAGTTGGAGATCAACAAACTAGCCTAATTTCAGCAACAGAAGAAGTGATTCAAGAGGAGGAAGTGGCTGTAGAAGACAATACCAGTGAACAACAATTTGGAGTTTTTAAAGACTTTGACTTTTTAGATGTTGAATTGGAAGATGCAGAGGTGAGACCTTGGGGTTTCTTCTGTGTATTTCCATTTGAGAACATTTTAAAAATAAGGTTGTGTTGGTGCAATTCTAAGAAATTGGTAGCTCTGCTAACTAATCCAATTCAGAAGAATTTATGACATGATTGAGCTTATCTAGATAAAGAAACCTATGTCACAAACTTTGCAGTGATAAGTTGCTGCAAATTGTTGGGTGGGTCCTGGGAGAAGAGATGAGATTTTTTGGGGGAAGTTAAGTGGAAGAAAGTGAAGTGATATGACAGTATAAGCCAGTTACAGCATGAACACCTGGGTATCATACAGTAGAAAACTTAATTATGGAACAATATGTGAAGAAAATGGCGTAATTTTTGTTTCTGATATGCTTCTGGATTTTGAAAACATGACAAAAGGCTTTCAAAGGGACAAACTGTATGATACACTATCTCATCATATATGACTGACTTGCTCTCTATAATTGCTTTTACATTATATCTGGTTCAGTTCTTACATTTCCTCCATTTCTCCTCCTGTCAGAAAGAGAGAGGGGAAGTAAAACAAAATTAATCCTCAATATTAAGTACTGAGATATAGTAAGGATTCTGTTAACAATTGTTACTTGCTTCAGACCAGAATTTGCTGAAGCTTAAAAATATGACTGTAAAAGGACAGGAGAGGAAAAAGCCAAGTGCATTGTAGTTTCTTGCAATGGTTTCGTTAGTCTATGCAAAATATTGAATTACAATGGACACCCTTGCTGGTCGTGAGTCCACAAGCTACTAAGAATATCTGCCTGTCTATACTTTTCCAGATTTATCCAGCCCTCTTTACAAAATCCTGGGTTTTTTTCCCCTAATACTTTAGTTTATCTCAGTTTTCTCCTGCTTCCTGTATATTGCCTCACTTCAGGTGATATTTGCACCTTCTAGGAAAAGTACAGGCTCATTATGATCCATTGCATAGATGTAACCACACACTACACAGGCACAATTTCCTGTATTTAATACAAGTAGTCAAAGCAGTTCAGAATTGATGCTCAGTAGTAGTAAAACATTATTTTAATACTAGGCAGGGCTTTACAGGTAGGATGCCAAAAGCTGGAAACTTGCCAAACCAAGTTAACCTTTAACTTCATATTCTGTATTATTTTAATAGCAGATCATAATTAAGAAGAAACTGTTTCTTTCTTATTACTTACCTGAATGAAACATGTAGTACAATACTCAGAAAAAATTTAAAAGCACAGACTGTACATATGCAAGGTGTTACATATAAATTGTGCACTTGATATAAGAGCTCTGCCTAGTTTTGCACCAAAAATATAGAATATTCTGTATTGCTAACAATTAAATGTCAACAGTATGAACTGGGGCTTTTCCATTAAAATCTGAGTAATATTCAGATTAATCTTAAGTGCTTCAGCCTACAGTAGTAGTACTTTGTTGTAGCTGGAATTCTTTTGCTTTGCCATAACTTTTCATCTTTTTTTGAGCAAAAGAAATCACTAAGAGAGAAAAAGACTACAAAATATTTAGTTTGCTTTGCATACTAAATGCATCATGATGAGATCTTAAATCACCACAAGATACTCTGTTGGGGCAGTTTTTGGAGCCACATTTGGGGTTAGATGTGGCATTTTAGTAACTCTCTGTAGACTGGTAAACTTCACAAATGAATTGTTTAAGGTTGATAAAATGCGTGAGAAAATCAAAGATCATTATTGTCCTTGAGAATTAAAACAACAGTGTCCTAAAGATATGGCTTTCACTTAGTACGGTGGTTATTTGAAACCCAAGTATCTCAGCTTTAAAATGTGCCAAGAGAATGGATCCAGCTATTGGTGTTCAGGGGGCACTTCATAAAACTGACACAAAGTAGCTGGTAAAACAGTTAATGACAACATCGTCTTTTCTACACCGTGTATATAATTAATGTCGGTGGTGCTTTGTCAGTTGGATGTGGTCAGTTTAGATTCATGTGTGTTAGTTGAAGAATTCCATCCATGTTTGTTGAAACAGTTGCTTTACATGTTACGCTAGAGAAAATGTATCATGAGCATGCTGGTTTTAGTGTTTTGTCATCAGTTTGTTTATTTTTTTAATCAATCTCTCATTAGAAAGAGACATTAAATACTAGCTTTTTGACTAAAGCTTTTTTTCAGAGCTTGAATCAGTCTTTTACTGTTGGCAAATCTTATGTAATAAAACATTTTTCCCTGGTTCTAGAGTATCTTTAAGTGTTTGTCCTCGTTCTTTCTAATTATATGTGTTTTCCTTTTTGCTAACCAGGAGCTGCAGGTAAGTTGCAGCCTGGTGCCCTGGCTTGTTCATCTGTTGTTGTCTGTGATGTGTTTGTTTTTCTAGTCAGATTATAAAATCAATACTGGTATAGTTCTAGATTATATACTGATTTACTTTCCAAGAAGATATTCAAAAGATTTTTACTTCATTTGCCATATATTTTAATTTATTTACAAACATTTAACAAGGTGTTTAAAATTTTAATAAGATTAAAGGGCTGATTGAAACTCTGTTCATAACACATTCAGTACTTGTGTTTTCTCTGTTGCATTTGTGTGTTAATTTAATTATGTTGAAATTCTTACATACATACGTATGCAAACTTTTTTGTTACAGGGTGAAAGCATGGACAACTTCAACTGGGGTGTTCGTAGGCGCTCTCTTGACAGCATTGACAAAGGAGACACACCGTCCCTTCAGGAATGTCAGTACTCCGGTAGCACACCGAGCTTGAACTTGACCAACCAGGAAGATACTGATGAGTCTTCAGAAGAAGAAGCAGCGCTGACTGCAAGTCAGATACTGTCTCGTTCGCAGATGGTAAGTGATTTTTGGATGTGGCACTGAGTGCCGTGGTCTAGTAACCACGGCGGTGTTGGATCAAGGGTTGGACTGGATGATCTCGGAGGTTTTTTCCAACCCGGTCGATTCTATGATTCTATGATATTTACATGAAAGGAGTCTGAGAACTTAAGCTTTCCCTTGCACTTTTAATGGATAAGTGTGGCTCACACTTTCAGCCTAAGTGACATAATGAGGAACTAAATTAATGTGGCTAAGCTTCTTTCTCATAACAACATCAGTGAAGGGAAAACGTCATGCCACCACATTGGTGGTACATAACAAATTTATAATTCTAGTACAACATTCATTTTCTTAATGTCTCTACACACACTATTAATACTGTCTGTACACCTACTATATTACTTTACACTTATTAGTTTTGTTTAAATACAAGCACAGAATTGCATGTGTTACATGATAAATTTGTGTCTTTGTGGATTCCTAGCGCAAAAAACCCCCCAGATGCTAAAAAAGATAAAGAGTATTAAGTGTTCATGTGGGGGTCTAAGTTGTGTTTAACCACAGAGATTGCTAATTTAATTATGGATTTTGAAAACCTGTGTACATATAAATGAGGAAGATCAAGAATGTTGGCCTCTCAGAAATCTCTAGTCATTACATAAATGAATTTATGAAAAAATTGACTTGATGGAGAGCAGCTTGATGGGTATGTTGCTTTTCAGACTTCAGCAAAGTTTGTATTAATATTGCCCCCAATAAAGTTCTCTGCTATTCAGTGGTTTTGGTCTAGCATTTAAGCAGTGCCAAAACCCTGCAAGAACAAGAAAGGAAATAATTTTCCTTAATAGAAAAACTTCTTTTCAGAGTTAAGTGTTACAGAAATGCATGTGATGCTTGTAATGCTTTTAGTGTAAAGCTGTTAAATTCATAATACATAAGTAAATTCAGATAGATAATGATGCTGAAACAGCCTATTTCAAAACTAATGCATTTTCCCCCTGTAGTTTATATGTTTACTGTAAAGAATTTCATGTTTCTTTCTTTTCTGTCCTAGTTAATCAGTGATTCTGCCATAGATGAAGCAGTATCAGATCATGCTGGTTTATCACTTCAGTCTCAAGATTCCACTAGCAGTGTGGGAACAGAAGAGGTGCTTCAAATCAGAACTGAGACCCCAAGTTTGGAGGCTTCTTCTCTAGATAACTCTAGCAACCAGCTGCCTGAGGTGGGGAGAAATGTGGGCTGGTGCATGGCTGATTTGGGCTCCTTCTAGTTTTAGTAGCAACTTCGGCTTTCTTTTCAACTGAATTTTCATCTGTTACACTGATTAGTTGATTTGCTTTTAATATTTCTAACCTGTTGGCATGTTCTTACAAAATGTTTCCTCAGTATGAAGACTGCTTGGATGGACTGAGGGAACTTACCACAGGTTAAAAATATTATTGAAGGGCTGATTGTGATCATGTCATGGTGCAGAATGATATAGGCTAATATTCAAGAGGCTTTTACTTGATATGGTTGAAATCCTTCTTGAGCAACATTTTCTTTCAAATACTTTATTTCCCTTCTCCCCCCACCCCTCCTTTTTTTTTTTTTTTTTTTTTTTTGCTTTCTTTGGGTTAATGTGATTGGTGCTATATGGGAATAAAACCTCAGGCCAGCTGTGTTAGGAGTTGGTTCCATTAAATAATCCTTTAAAAAGGACTACAAATGCTAGTGGTATACTTTTTTGGAAAGGCCCATGTGGACTGAGACAGTTTCAAGCTAATGGCGGCCTGCAAATCTGTGAGTACTTCAGTTTATTGTTTTTTAATCTTTGGAATAATTTAAAATTTAAAAAAATACTCCTAATTTAAAACAAAACTCTCACCTGCTACAGTTTTTCTAGAATTTGAAGTGGTTTGGTTTAGATGGACTTTCTATCTCTTCTGTTAAAATTATTTATGCTACTGGCAATCATATTTTTATTTGGATAAGCATTGCTAATCCCATTTTTAACAATACATGCAGTTCAATTGAGTTTTCCGGAAAATTAAGCCATTCCTATGTGTATTTGACTAACCAGTGCACTGTTTACACTTGAGTCTTCAGCTATCCTGGTCTAAACTGTCTACTGACTAGTTCAAGTGCCTGGGGTTTCTAAAGAAAGGTTTGCATTTTACCTGTTCACTAACTAGAAAAACCACTTACTGATAGGCAGACCACAGACGCAGCTAATATTTAATGAAGAAAACTGTAAGAACAAAAGATGTATTTGGAGTAGAATAAAGGGAAAGTGGCTGGTTTCCTGTGATAAAATCCTCACCTTTTAAAGGTGTAATATTGTGACTTTATGTCATAAAGTGCTTTTCCCCACATTTCTTCATAGTTTTTTCATTATGATTACCTATGGGCTTTTTTTATAAAGTTTTTTATTACATTGCAGTTGATAAATTGTCTCAGCTGTAGTAGAATACCTGTGCTTAGGTTGTCCAACAAATTGTCACTTCGTAGGCTTGTCTGCAACACACATTGTTGATCCAACAGAATTTTAGGTGGTGAAGGACACTTAACCTGGATGAATTTTTTGCACATAGGACAGATGTTTTAATTTAAAATTTCAAAAGCAAGAAGCAGTATATAAGTGGAATTTTATAGGACAAAATTAACCACAATAGAACTTTTGTCTTCTCCATCATTTGCTTTTGGTACATTCTCAGCTATAACTTGTTTTTACATTTTCATAGCTCTTTCTGAGAGTGCCCTGCCCTTACAATTCATTGTTCTTCTGCAGCTCCCGTTATAAAATCACTATATTTCTATAATCCATGTGAAAATATTCACACCAAAAAAAAGCACTGTTGTCATCAAAAAGTTTTGAAAACATTCAAACTGAGCTGAAAACTAATTCCATGGCTAAGCAGCATTTAGAAAAAATTGCTGTATATATAAAAAAGAATACTGCTAGTGCATACAAATGCGTTCACTAGATGTGATGTGTATCCCAGGTTTATTTTGTGCTTGTTAGAATATGAGATTTGGAAAAATACTTGGGTTCTCTTCAAGTACAGTTCAAACACTCAGAATGTTTGCTAACTCTCTACAAGAGTTAACTACCTGGTTGGATTTTGTTTCTAAAAGAGTGAGCTGGCTCTGTGCTTTTTAATAGAATGAGTTTGAAAATACACTATTAACTCACTTTGAAATACTTTTGACACCAATAAAACTGCTTTTGTTCTGAATTCGTATACTACACAATTCATAGCATAGTGTAGTTGTTTCTTCCTGTTCTCCTATACTTCATATATAAAAACTCTTCTAACACAAGCCATATGTATGCCAGCTGTCAGTTATCAAAATATTTTTAATATAAAAAATATATATCAAAATTTATCTAAGACAATATGAAAAAAAATGAAGCCATTATTTAAAAACAAGAATGGGCTAGTTAGATGCAGTTGAATTCCTTGTTTCTCTGAAATGGATGCTGACCAGTGAAGTAAATAGTTTACTTAAATGTATTTGGCTGATTCCCAGTAATAGCATGTAACTTTGCAAAAAGACATTTCACATTCCAGTTGAGAATTTACAGTCTTGTTTAGAAGAATATTTTTAATTTTGTCCAATAAGTTTTACAAGCTTAAGTGTGTGAAAGTTTCTGACTAAAATAATTCTCTATTTTACTCACTTGCCCTGTAGATTTATTGAGAGAATGGTTTGCTAGAAGTAATTTACCTAAGGCTCTGTGGTATTGTTAATTTTGTAACTATATAAATCACCTTTTTAAGATATTCAAAAACATTCCTGTTGGTAAAATCATGTCCAATGATACACATAAAACTTTGGAAAACAGGAGTCATGTCACTATGAAGACGAACTTGGCAGTAAATTTCTTAACTAGTAATATGCATATTTTAAAAAAGTGTACCCCTCATATGTACATCTACCAGCCATGACCAGTATCCTGTGTTAACATCTACAACAGAAATGGACCATTGGTTCAGTCCAAATTACTTTGCTGTGGTTTTTGCAAAAGTGTTGTGCATTCCTGTGTGCCTTAGCTGCTCAGTAGAACAAAATGGCTGTTCTGTGCAATAAAATTCCAGATTTAACTTTAACAAAGGAAGCATTAGAAGGGCAGTCACTAGCTGTATCAAATGACAGCAGTGTCACATCAAGGAGTACCACAGTGGAAGTGAGATATGGTTAGGATCACTGTGCAAGAAAATTACATGGTTCTGTTTAAAGTGGAATTGTCTTTCCTAATACGTGTACAGTTATTTATTCTGTCAGAGGATCTGTTTTGATTGATGAAAACCACAAAATGATGTCTCTGCTTAGAGGCTGACCAAAGGTTTGTTGACCAGCCTTGGATATACCTATAAAGGAAGATCAGCCCACTAAGAATGAAAATATGTGATAATTTGTGCCTTTAGGAAATAGGAAGTGTTACTTTTATTCTGCAGGGAATTCCAGTTAAAGGTTTCAGATGAATTCATCATAAATTAAATAAATCTGAATTCCTCTGTACAACATAGGGATGCTAATGAATATAATAATGCTAATGCAGGAAGTGGGAAGGGAGAAAGGGTCATTCTGATATTGCCTACCTGAGTTTAATCATCTTCTCTCTGGAATTGCCAGTGATTAAAAGCCTACATTTAGAGATTCAGGGTTAAACCCTTAAGCTGCCCATATTAGAAGTAATATAAAAATAATAAAAACAGTGGAATGTCCCTTTTCCATTGTTCATCTATTATACTGTTGTTCAGTAGTTATGCTTTAGAAACTTGTTAAAATGGAGAGTGGAAAGGACAAGAAATGTTCTGTACTCATTGTAGACTCCAAAGGCAAGCACGAGGCAGTCGTTTTGATCCTTACCTAGAAAAGTAAAATACAAAAGTCTTGGTTGTGTTTGATCTCAGTGTTCGAAGCTGTTTGCTTATTTTTCTGTCAGTATTCTCTTAACAGATTTAAATGAGTGTATTTGAGAGATTGTATTTGCTCTAAATAAGTCACATTCTAAGATATTAATGTTTACCAGAAGTTATAAGCATTACAAATAGACTGCTTGTCTTTGCTCAAGTAAAACTCATGAAGAAGGCAAAGAGCTAAACAGTTAAAGTATAAACCCTGAGACGTGCTCAGTTGGTTAGTGCATGGTGCCAGTGACTCCCAGGTCATGGGTTTGAGCCCTGTATGGGCCATTTACTTACGAATTTGACTTGATGATCTTTCTGGGTCCCTTCCAACTGAGAATATTCTGTGATAAATGGATGTTTGCAAACAATTTTTAGAATACATAAGCCCTGACAACAGAAGTAATAAAAGTATGTGTGATTCACAGGAAGGCAGTTCAGCAGTAAGGGATGAACAGGTTAGCACTGCTAGTGAAGACACTGGGTCATATCTGCTACACGAACAACAAGACTGTCTGGTCTGTCACGAATCTCTGGAGCTGGAAGAGCCCCCAGAACTGGTAGAGGCAGCAGCTCCTGAAAGCTATTCCGAGTCTGTCTGTGAAGAGGATGTCACTCTTGCCTTGAAAGAGCTAGATGAGAGATGTGAAGAAGAAGAAGCTGACTTCTCTGGTTTGTCTAGGTAAGATTAATGTTGGTTATAAGTAAAAGCAGTTATTTGTTATCGGTACATGAATCAAAGAAAGTAGACTTTCTTCTGGTGTGGAGTTTTCCATTACTCTCCACCATACAAGGATATAAAATGTTGTTTTCCATATCCAAAATAATTGGTTGATTTGTTTTGCCTGCTGTAGCAGTTCAGCTCAGTACTTTGCTCGAGAGTTGTTTCTGGTATAGGTAGAATAGCTGTGTGGGAAAACACAAGAATCCTTGAGTAAAAGAAATCTAGCACTTTTCAGCAGCAGCAGCAGTATAGAAATGTGAAAAAAGGTCAGAGGGTGTTTTGGCCCATTTTCTTGGCAGGCAGTAGCTACAAGCAGTATAACATGGAAAAGCCCTTGAACTGCTCTGAATTATGGCACCACCCAAAGACAAAGAAGAACAGGGGAAAATGTAATTTTTTTTTTTTTTTAAGAATCAGAGCTTCTGTAGAAATGTCAGCTTGTCTTGGGTTTATTTTCATTGTGTTAAGATTAATTAGTCTCTTGTATATTTCTAAAACATTTTAAAGTAAAATAACGTTTTTCCATTTTAATATGGAGAGGAAAAGTTAAAATTAGCCCTAGCTGATTGAGTCGTATTTAAAATGAAACTCTAAGTTCCTTGAAGGTAACAGTCTAAGAAGGAGTGAAAACAAATAAGAAACCCCAGACAAACAAATAAAAATTCCAAATGAAAACTGCAAACCAAAATAAAATAAAAAAATCCAAATTGTTCTTAGGCTTGTTCATACTTAAAATTTGTTCAGAAGTTTAAATTGAATAATACAAAGACTTGGTTGTATATAGGAATATAGACTTAGCCAAAATTTGTTATAGGTATTGGTGCACCATCTGTTCAGATGAATAAAGATTTGAAGAATTGAATGTTAATTCAGTTATTGGGGCAAGAAAAAAAAGCCAGTTTCTGAGTGATGTGTATATATATATAGTGCTGTATATAGTTACATATAACCTACAGATAGCTCTTTGTCTGTAGTAGATAAGCTTAGAACTTACAGGTTTTAATAAATTTTAAAGATATTTGAGAGAATGTGCAAATTTTAATATTGCAGTAGCAAAAGGTTTTGATTGTTAACTCTTTTCTTGGTTCACAGTCACTGTAGTTGATCCATTATTTATTTTACAAAATGCTACTCTGAATCCAAAATTCTTATTTTTTTTTCTTCTTACCAAAATGAAGGGGCTTTTTCCCCTAAAAAAATTGTTGAGGAATTAATTTCTGCTGTTTGTTATTTATAGCCAAGATGAAGAAGAACAGGATGGTTTCCCAGAAGTACAAACTTCCCCACCTCCTTCGCCATTTCTTTCTGCCATATTGGCAGCTTTCCAGCCAGTGGCATATGATGATGAAGAGCAAGCTTGGCGCTGCCACGTCAATCAGATGCTGTCCGATACAGATGGATCCTGTGCTGTCTATACATTTCATGTCTTCTCAAGATTGTTTCAGGTCAGTGAATTGCCAGTTCATGATCACTTATCTGAGATCCTTTCTTCCTACTTTTAAGACTGTTCTTCTCATTGCAACTGCAGAAGCCACAAGATTATGGTAGCAAGAAGCTTTACAAAGCAAATGAAAAGCAGACAAAAAAGACACAGTGCTAGAAGAATATTAAATTGTCATACACTATTTTTCCATGTGATATCTGATGTAGTTGTTGTCTTGGCGTGATTCTGCTCAGGAAATAAAAAGAAAAAAGGCTCAAAAAAACCCAGTTCAATGTTTCTTGTAAGCTCTTAGTTCAGGTTCTATGCCTTCTTTTATTTTTTGGACATCACCCAAGTTCTGTGTTGATTACAGAAAGAAAGTCTTCTTCCCGTACTTTTTGTGGGAATCATTATGATGGGATCACAGCGTGACAAACATTAATGAATTTATCTTGCATTTGTCTTGGTTTTTTTCTGCAGAGAAATAATTGAAACACCAGGAGATCCACTAAAGCTGGATATTTCAAATGCCTCTTTAACGTTATTTACCTCATAGATCTGATACCCAACACAAAATGCCTAGGGTTTAATTTTTCTGGCTCCCTCCTCCCTATATGTATCAGAGGGGTTTTTTACATCTTTGAAGTAATGATTCTTTCCAAATTCCTATGGGATAGAAGAAGCATAATTAATCCATTTTATTTACAGGCAATATGCCAAATGAGCTAAGAGCAGATTCAGAACTATAGACCAAGACCTTATGACTCCAGTCCTTTCTCTTCTCTCTAGTAATAATTTGGCCTGCTCTTTGCTATGTCATAATAAATAAAAGCCCCACACTAGCACATATTTTATCCAGCATGTATGGGCAGATTTAGCGTTAGAACCATGAAGTAACTTAAATCTGAAGAATTCATACTCTACCTTATCCATGGAGTAACTTGTTTACACATCTATACCCATTTTCCATTTTTAGTTGAACAGAGTATTTTTCCACAGTTCCATGAAATTCCTGTTACTGATTGTAGACTTCTGTCTTTTTGCTTCATCTGCACATTAGGGATTTGGTGTCTGTATTATACCAAAGCTTAGCTACAGTTGCTTTTCACACATTCATTCATTTCCTGGAACTGGAAAAACAAGAGGTGTTTGTGTTCATTAAAGAGGGAGCCAGGGAGAAGGCTGAAACATTCTGTGGCTTGACAGGATAGCCCTCAGTCAGCTTGAAAGGTGGATGGAAAAATGTGCAGTAGCAATCCAGGGTTCAAACATGGGCAAAGAATCATTCCTGAGGAGCTGTTCCTGGGTACAGAGGAGGGTTAAAATGATTAAATGACACTCTGGAGGCCTTATTTTGATTAAACCTTTCCATTTCTGGTTCCTATACTGTGTTTAACTGTGCAGCTGTAAATATAATCTTTATATAGTTTATTTATAGTGTGTAACTTCTAGGATTTATGAAATAATATGTAGCAGCACAGGATGTTATATTAGGCCAAGCTCATGGTCTGCAAAATCAAATATGATATATATATATATTTAGAGAGAGAGAGAGAGAGAGAGAGACATATATGTATATATATATAGGACTGATTACTGAAGAAGATAAAAACCCTGCAGTTTTTATCTATGAAGGTGACAGTTGTTGACACAGATTGTGCTATACAGGTTGTATGCTGACTCATAAAACTCTGTTACACACTCTCAGTGTATAATTTTCTGCAACACAAACACTTCAAAATGAATTGAACTACCTATACTGAATAAAGACAAATAGTCGTCCAGCTATACTGAGACTAAAGGCCTAGATGTGAAAGGAGTAGTTATCTTTAGGTAGTTATCTTTAGGTGCAGGATTGATAGCATTTCCTGGAGCTAGTTTTACATGAAAATTCAGAGCAAATTACATATTAGTTTGTCGTTTAGTGTTAAAAATACATGCTATCATGATGAAAATTTGCTCTGAAATTCTTAATCTGAAAAGCCAGAGGAGTAGTAAAATGCAGTGTAAAATAAATGTTTTTCTGATTTGATTTCTAGACCATTCAAAGAAAGTTTGTATCTATAACAAATGATTCAGTCAGCTTTCTTGGTGAAAGTCTACAGCGCATTGGAACAAAATTCAGAAGTTCTCTGGAAGTGATGATGATGTGTTCAGAATGTCCAACAGTCTTTGTGGATGCAGAAACGGTAAGAATCTCACACACGTTGGAATATGTGCATAAATGTTTTTATGTCACATACAAAATAACTTTTTAACCTTGAAAAAGAAAAAGAAACTCTTTGTAATTGAAATCATAGAGGAATTCAAATGTTAAGCGGCCCCTATGTATCATCAATATGTGAAAACACAGGTGAGAAATGCATTTTCTGACAAAATAACCTCCAGCTGTAACAGTGAACAGTGCGGGAACTCAGTGATAGTAGGTATCACTTCAATTCCCTTGCTATTTTTTGCCTTCCCTGCTTGTTCATGTTTATTCTATGTTGTCTGCGCAGGTAAGAAGAAGGAAGACTACTTCTCTAGCAGCAATTTGCCTTTTTGTATTGTGGTGTTTGTGTATATATTCAGTGATGCACGAGAAACATACAATGAAGACTTTGGGTTGCTTGTTGCCATGCAAGTTCAAATCTTGGTTATAAAAAAAAAAATTCAAGAAGTAAACTCAGTATTCAGCAGCAGTAAAAAAAAAAAAGCTATGCTAGAATTATTAAGAAAAGAGACAGCAAAATAAGAAACATTGTTGAGCGAAGGTACCTATCCCAAATATACTTTCATCCTGAATTTTTGGGCAAGTTCTGGTCCCCTGATCTCCGAGGAAATGCAATTGCACTGGAAAAGATTCAAGAAAAATCACAAGGATTATAAAATATGTAGAATGACTTCAATCTAAGATATGAGTATGCAGGCTAGGATTTTTCAGCCTTTCAGAAGAGAAATCTGTCCACAGATATCTAGATTATGATGGATAAGTGATAGAAATTATTTTATTATTGTATTAATTGATGTTAAGGATAATCAAGTTAAGCTAGCAATGACTTTTAAAACATACAGAACTAAGATCCTTCATGTGGTACATAAACTGTGAAATGCTGTCATTTTCTACAGTGTCTGTTCATGTTTTCAAAAAGCAGCTAAAGAAATTCATGAAAGAAATAGCCCTGGGTAGATTTCCTGTATATGTAGAACACCACATTGACAGAGGCTAAGAAAGCATTCTGGGGTAGGTGGGTCACCACATGCTTGCCCTTCTCTGAGCAGCTGCCATTAGACATTGTCAGCTGCAGGGCTGAGATAGATGGATCTTTGGCCTTGATTCAGTGTGGGAGTCTTCTGACCTGGTTTTTTACCTTGTGCTAAGGGGCAATTCTTATGCTCTCACTTAAGAATATGAGGACTTGAAAAGCATGACACAGAGAGCGTGTTTCAAGGCAACCAGATGTTAATGTTTTTTGTTTAACTTAGACCACTTTAAAGCAGTAGAAATTAACCAAAAAAAAGAAAAAAGAAGAGTTATATTAGTGTCTATCTAGAATAGTATGTGTCCTTTAAAAAAATAAATAATACATATATAAAAATACAAACATTAAAAGGAATAATGAATATAACATATATGCATATAAGCATTGACTTGTGTGTATGTGTACATGCGTATGCATGCACATACACACTCTAGTGTTGTTACATTAACAAATACTGTGTAAATAAATCTTTTCTTTCCAAATAATTTAATTGAAATGAACCTGCTTGTCAGATTACTTCTCACTGATAAAGTACAGAGCTCTTAATGTGTGCAAGGGATGACCAGTGTGAGGGAGGAAGCATCATATTAGAGGCGTGTTTATTACAGGAAGTGGCAGGAGGATGAAGAGGAAAAACCTAAGTGAAAATAAATCTACAGGGAGAAATGTTGTGGAACAAAGCTGAGGCAGCAGCCCCTGAGGGAAAAAGGGATTTTGAAACCATGTTCAAAAAGGCAAAGTCATTAATGGTAGAAAATTCTTCAGATATCCAGCAGTTCTTGTTTGGACGGTTCTGATTCTTACAGACTGAAGAAGCCTTTGCTGGTAGTATAGTTTGTATACTGAAAAGGGCAAGTAACCCTCAGTGGATGCTCCTTAGGTTGCTACAGGAGCACGCCAGCAGCAGTACGTTTTTTTCCTGCTACAGACTGTTCTGCTTTCACTAGTGGTGTGTGTATCAAATGCTCTTTTTTATGAAAGGTCAAAAAATTGCTTTGAAATCTCTTTCAGATGTTAACTCGGTACTGCTCTTCTTATTTTGGAATCAAAACTGTTCTTCAGTGATTTAACAGATAATCACACGTGTTAGTTCATTTGCTCAAAGGTGTCACAAATGATGTGTACCCATTTAATTCTAATTTGTTTTTCCAAATGTGGACTTGGGATTTCGTATTATTTAGTTTAGATATTAAACTATATATATTATAGTCAGTTGTTACAGAGCTTCAGGGGTGATTGCTTTTATCTTCCAGCTACTGTCTTGTGGCCTGCTAGAAACATTGAAGTTCAGTGTTCTAGAGCTCCAAGAACACTTGGATACCTATAATGTCAAAAGAGAGGCAGCAGAACAGGTGAGTCTCTTACATTTCAAAACAAAAATATTAGAACTACTTATCAAGAAATTGTTACAGGTCCTTGTCTCTCAAAACAGGTATCTAAAAGTAAACTGTGGGAGAACATTTCTGAAAATCCTGTTCCCTTTTCTTACTAGTATTCTATGCATATAATCTGAACCTGAGGGTTTTTTCTTATGTGTAGCTCATTTTTGTTGCACATACTTCTGAAACTGACTTCGAATATATATCATTGCACTAACAGTGGGAAAAGTGCATTCTTAATTTAAAAGTCCTCTTTTAAAAATATTCAAATATTTTTAACATGAATATCTATGAATTATGGTATTTCTTTCTTATGAATGTATTGGCTTATTTTATTAGACTAGAAGGGTAGGATTCACTGCCAGATTAAGACATTTACAGGTAACTGTCCATATGGGAATGAAGTGCCTTAACACCCATAGCATCTAACGATCAGGTCAATACATTAAAAGGAATCAAGAAAGCAATGCTTTTTATCCTAATATAAACTTTTTGCTCAACTGAATAACTCCTCGGACTTCCTCTTAATGACTGGATCTCCACTGACAGTAATGGAGGCTTAAACAGCTACGTCATATGTAGATGCATAAATTTAGGGCACATCTCACAGCTAGATCTCATTGAGGCTGATGTTTATGTCAGTTGTTTAGAATAATACAGTTTAGCTTTCAAGGTATATGTTAGTAGTTAAATCCTTTTTCCCAAGAACCGCAAAGTTGAAAATTTCTGTAGCAAGGGTCTGTATATTTGTTTTTGTGAACTTTAGTGTGAAGTTCAGAAAGTAAGATGCTAACTTCAGAAAACTGAAACAGGTAATGTTTCTATTTCAAGAGCCAAAAGAAAACATGGATCTATAATCAGTTTTGCAAATAGAGGGAGAGAGGGAATATATGAGCTGTTGTTGTAGAGAGATGATAATTCCTGGGAAAACTGAACATGCTGAATTTTACTGATCTCAGCAGCCTGATAGGCTGTCACAACAGCTGTGTACTCAAGTTTAAATGATGAAAAACAGAACCAGAATTCAAGCTATGATATCTTGGCAGAGCTGTATTTTGCCGCACCAGTAACTCCATGTTTCTTGATCATACTGAGTTTATTAGGAAATTATGGCCTCTGCCTTGCAAAGACTGCTGACAGCTCATCTGTTGAACAGACTAGACATCCACTTTTTTGTGGAAAGGATCTTTAAAGAAACACAGTTTCCTCGAAACCAATGCTAAAGTATGCCACACAGCCCTGTTAGTGTAGATAAACTGTTTCTAGGAGCCAGGCCAGCATTTCTGCTAAAGAGTTGCTGCATTTTTTTGCCTTATTTTGTGGTAATACCAATTTATTTAATCTAATATAGTGAGGTACATTTTGCCATGTAGGCTTAATCAGAAACAAAGTTCTCATCTAATGACTTAACACTGTTTTCCTTGATGTAATATTTAATGTCTGGCAATCTCCCAATGCATAATGCTGTCAGCATTCCTAAGAGAAGATAATGTATTTTATTCCTCGTTTTAGAGAGCAGCACAGAGGCACAGAGAGGCTAATAATTTGCCCCATGGTCAGACATGAAGATTTGAGGCAGGATAAAACGTGACTCATGTGTACTTAGAACGATGACTATACAAATATGGAGGAATTTTACATCAACTCTTCAGCCTTATTTATCATAGCAATAACAAATGCTATCGTTTGGTTGATTTGTCAAAGTATGACGAGTTAAATTACTTCCCTTTCAGATAGCCATGAATTCACTAAATGTATTTTTAGCTGATCTTGCGCTGCTGTGTATTATATTGACATAGGAACTTCTTTGTATTTTATTTTACTACGTAAACAAATATAGGTATCAGTTTGATGGCCTCTGTCATTATATCATAGTGAAGGAGTGTTGTTTTTCTGTAGTGGAGCTGTCAGAAGGGAGTCCAGTAACATGTTTCTGTGGTCAGCCTGTCTTCTGCCACGGGATTTGTGAGTGACTGGAGCAGGAAGAAGGTTCACAGGGTGAAAGGAATTATTCTGAAATAACTGACAACATTTTGTTAGGATTTTGTTTTTATTTAATAATTTATAAATAGAAAGCAGCAGTACTGCAGAAGAAGAAACTTTTAGCTTTGACCAATCCTCTCTGACTCTTGATAGAATGTCATTTAGATAATTTAGTGCATTATTTAACTGTCTATTGAGCATGTTAAATTAAAAGTAGTGACTAATTATCTCAGATAATTAATGTTTCTAAAACTTTTTTAGAAGTATTTCTTTAGCTGTTGGTCTTCATTTTTTTTGGTGTGTTTATTATATAGCAAGTGCCATATATAAATCTTCCAAAGCTCCTTCTTAGATTTTATCGGGTTTCTTACTCTGTCCTTCTAAGCAGAGTGTAGGGAATGATTCAGCGAGACTCCCTGAAGTAAAATAGGAATTTCTGCTGTTACAGACAATTGTGCTACATATCCTATTTCAATCTGAAAGTATTAAGGCAAAATGCTTAATGAGTTTATTGCAGATACTTGCTTTTTTCATAGAAACATGCAGAAAAATGATCAAACTAAGTGGTTTGGCTGCTGTTTAATAAAGTAAATATAAATTAACAGATAGTTAAATAAATGTAATTTGCATGCTAATCTGGTATCCTATAGAATCAACCACTGGAAAATTCTTTAATGAAAATTGTTGTTTTAAAGTTTACTCTAATAGAGGATGTTTGTCACTGTTGTGCTGTGTGGAGTACTAGCATTCACATGAATGAGATTGAAAAATTTAGAGTCTTGGGCTGCAGTTGCTTGAAGCTCTTACCTATGTACCAAGATAAGACAGAAGGGTACCTATTGTACAGGGTCTGGTTTAGCACATCTGTTTAGGGGTTATTCTGGCAAACCAGCCTGTGCTGTGATCAAGAGCAATCCCAGACTTCCTGTGTTGTGCTTTCAGCAACATTTCACCCTGTATCTTTGTAGGAGATATATGGGGAAAACATAAATTGATGTAAAGCTAACATATAAAGAAGGTTATTTTGTCACACAATCTACTGCTGTTCTCAGAGAGAAAATTTAGGTATTTCTACCATGCTGAACGTATATTCTGTAAAAATTCTTAGCATATTAATTTTGTGACCTTTTTGAAGCTATTGTTCTATGTTCTTGCAAGGGAACTGCTTTGACTTCATGTGTGTGTATTATGGACAAGGATACTGAATCAGATAAATGTAATAGAAAATATAAAGTTATATACCTTTCATAGCATTTTAGGCACACCCTTTATTCAGACTGGTTTTAAGATTCGAAAAAGATCTTAAAAGGGCAGTGTGTGAAAATAAATACTAAATTCCCAGTTGCTGATGTTATTTGTTCTAGTGCAGATCTATTCCATCATTACTGATGGACACTGTCTGATAAAGATAAAATGAGATTTGCTGTGTATGTTGGTATCCATGTCACTAATTGAAACTGGCACCATGGTGTTTAGGGAATTCCATTTCTCCTCTTGATAAGCACACAGGCCTAGTTAATTCACTAAGTAACCTTTATTAAATTGAGCAGATGGGAAATCACATTTTTCTTTTTCTTGCATCAGACAAAGGTTAGAAAAAGGTCACTAAGATTTCCTCTGAGACTCAAGATATCAAACATATGCAGTATGCTAAATTGTTTTTCCTTGGATGTATAGAGCCTGTTCTTCATTTCAGAAGATATTTTGCACTTTATCTCAACATGATACATTCCCATTTCAGTAATACACAAATTACCTCATGCCTGCAGTTGTTTGTGCTGTACTGAAAAATATGCTGGGCGCTGTCTCAATGAGGTGATCAGGTTGTATTGTCCAAGAACACAGTTAACTCTCTAAATGCTTTATAGTAACATGATATTCCTGTGAATGCCAGGACAAATGGAGGTTAGTTTTTGATAAATTTACATGATTGGCTAAAGGTAGAAGAGCTTGCCCACTGAATATAATAAATTTGTTGTCTGCTATAGGAAATGGGGTTAAATACAGCCCTGAGTGGAATCTGCAGGTTCGCACTGTGTAATGCAAGAATACGTCATTTCCTTGGCGTGTATGAAGTGGAGGGGATGCTAAACTCGCATTGGAGCATTTGGATTTTTTCTTTCCATCCAGTAAATCTGCACTTGCAACTGCTTACGCAGGAGAGCTCTATTTCCTTCGTTTCTAAAGTAGTCACAAGAAGTAGAACAGGCTTACTCTCTAATGTGAATTAGTGCTGTGTTTTAAATGCTGATAAATTATGTCAGGGTAAACCTTGTGCAGCAAGTAAAGAGAAAATATGATCTCATGTAATAAAAGGGGTGTTTTCTGCCTCCACCCTCCCACACGCCTCACTGCAACAGTATCCAAATTCAACAAGAGGTTAGTATTTCTGCTGAAGTGTGCTATCTCCATCGTGGATAATGAAAGAAATTTACAACAGAAGGGACACAATAAAAAATACAAGTGATATATCAGAGTGGATATCATTACTGCAAACAACATTGGTAAACAGTTGATTTCATATCACAACTTTTCATGTAATCTGAGAATGTGCAAGACTGGATGAAATGTCTTACGCAGTTTTAGCACAGTCTTCAGTGTGCTCTGTTTCGGAAGATGTTTAATCTTGATTGTATTTATTTTGCAGTGGCTAGAAGATTGCAAAAGAACATTTGGTACTGATGATGGTATTCATGGCACTAACACAGATGCCCAGGTAGGTGTATGTCATTTGTGAGTCTCAGGAAATGAGATTTAAAAACATCCCTATTGCACAAAAGTTCCAATATTTGTAGAGAGATTAAAAATGCATGAAAAGCGTTTCATTTTAGTTATCATCCTATCTTTTGGAAACTCAGAATCTTATGAAGTGGTAGTCTAATAAAAACAAGTCTTTTTAATAAAAGCTGGCAACCTTGGGTTCTAGACTTAATAACACTGAGTAGATAAGCAGACTAGATACCATCTGTGTACTAGCAAGTCTGCTTTTCTGCTGCTGTTTCTAGAAGGAAAAAAGATTAGCATTCTAATCATATGCTCAGATAAACCCAAAAACCTCTATGGAATTCAATATAATTAGTAATATATAACTACATAAGACCTTTCTGGAGCCATTATTAGGGTGAAGAGGAACAGGGAGTAAAGTAAGAGTATGGCAAAAAGCTCAAAAAACACTTCTGTCAAAATATCATCTAACAATAGGTGCAGTAACCTATTAATACTAGTTGAACATTTTCTATGTATCTGCATGGCAGTCATCCATGTTAATATTACTAACTGCTATGGGAAGTGATGGCTTTTCCCCAATGGACAAGGACTGGGTTTTTTAAAATATATAATAGCTGCATAACATTGACACTGTTGGTAAAAAAGCAAATCCAAAACCTGACATTACAAGGAATCTGCCATCTGAAGTCCTGTAATAAGAAAAGTGAAAGATGTAAGAAAGTAGAATTCAGGTAGCAGATGAACTTATCTTTTACAAAAATCCCAAATCCAAACTGAGAAAGGAGGAATTTTATTCATTTTATTCAACTTAACTCTATTCATTGATGCACTTGGTCATGTTTCTGCTGCTGAAAATATAATCTTCAACAACAGAAATGTCTGTGATGTCCTTGGACTATTTTTTCTTTTATACAGTTTTCTTTTGCTGTCATATATGTATGTATGTTTGGGTTTTTTTCATTTAATCACAAAATGCACCTGAATTTTTAGAGTAGTGAAACGTGATAATATGCTGTTGCTTTTTTTATTGCGTTGAAGTTGCACATTTGAAAAAGAAATCATGAAGATAAGCAGAGGTAATGCAAAACCAGCAAAATAATTTGCTACCATTTGCAAGGATTTTTGTCTTGCCTATGAACACACGGTTTAGTGCATTGTACACTCGGTTTAAATCTTTGCATACTGACCAGTACATGTTTAGAAATAGGAAGCAACATTTACTATTACAATACAGTAAATGTTATATTAATAAAAAAAGCAGCATTTATGTATTTCAGTCCATATTTATAATGTTGATTATATACACCAAGAAGCTGTTCTAACATTTACCATAAAGGCAAATGTTAGCGTTCCCACTGTACAGCTAGGGAAACTAAGAAATGGAAGAAAAGAGACAGGCAGGCTTTCAAATAGCTTGTACAGAGAAAATCCAGGATTCCAAGTGAGGCAGTTTTGCTTGTTCTTCCCTGTTTCTGCAGGGTTTGAAGACAGCCTCTTAAAAAGAGTTTATGTGACCATTCACACTGATTATTTGGGGGATCTCTTTTGATTTTGGTTTTCAATCCTAGCCTGTGAGGCATGCTGGGAATTGTTTATGTGCTGCTTGTACTTGCAGGTTCAGTTAAAAACATTTCAATATATAGTATCCATTGAGAAGGCAGAGTCCTCTTATCCTGCTTCGTAAATACACACTATTTACAGAAGTTCTAAATTTGCTCAGGAGGACAGATATTTTTCAATCACTAACACAAACAAGATTTTCTTACTGATTTTTAGCACTGTGGTCCATACAGCTAAGAAATAGTGAGATTAATTCTGTTCTGGCTTGTGCATTGCCAGCAGACCTGCAAGTAAATCTAATTATTCAATTCTTGCTATTAGTACACACAAGCCTGAAAGAATGCACCTGGACTCTGGCTAGACTGTTTCTACAGGACAGGCAGGTAGAAAAATCAGATTATTTCTCAAGTAAGCATATATGTGAAAGACACTGAAGCAGCACAAAGACATTTTTAAAAGAAAACCTCTCTCAATTTTTTAAAAAGTAGCTATCAAGGTGTTGGGGGAAAGAGATTAATTATGGCTTACAGTAATAATGAGACTTGGCTTTAAGAACACTGGAACTTAATGACTAAAATTATTAAATAGCCAACCCAGCCATTTCTCAAATCTGATTCTCTGTGCTTCATTAAAGTTAGTCATCGAATTCATATTGACTTCAGCAGTTCAAAATCTTGACAGTGTTCTGTGCATCAGAAGTTTTTGCTTATATAGCAATTGTGCCGTGTATGTAACAGCACGAAGTGCAGAACAAAAGCATGCAGTGTAACACAAACATGCAGTGCTATAGCCTGTTCATCACATCATAGATAATTTATTATACACATCATGTACAATCATGTGCTTAGTAAAGCTCAACTGCTTCTGTATGTTGGAATCAGACATCAGTTGCATCTTCATATGTTTCGCTCTCAGGCACATGGGGTGGGTGCAGTGGGGCTGTCCTGTGCAGGGCGAGGAGTTGGACTTTGATGATTCTTGTGGGTTCCTTCCACATCAGGATATTCCATCATTTGTTCTGCTGTGACCACTGAATGTGCTTAAATGCCAATGGCACACTTAGTGCTGTACAAAGCACAGAAGTTCATGTCCCTAAGTCTGAGAAATATATTTTCTGATGATTTCTCTCCCTGTCCCTCTTTCCCAAACGTTTTTCTGAAATAGCTTTTAAAAACCAAGTGCAATTACATTACAGATATCTCTCAGAGGTGTTGAAAATTGAGTTTAGCAAAGCCAGGAATTTTCTAAACTGAATTCAGAATCTAAATTAATGTTACATTTCAAATTTTAGAAGGCATTATTTGTGCTTAAACTCTAGTAGTACAGAACAAGTAAGAAACGTACAGATGTCCAGATCTGAATGTCTTTGATTTTGGTTACCTTAAATTTGTGACCTTTCAGATTACACAATGTACAAAGACCAGGGTTGTGTGTTACTTATGCTGTGGGACATCAAAGCCAGTGTTATCTATCTTAAGTTATAGCTGCAAGTAGTTTCATCTCAAATTTAGTCTGTTAACTTGTTACACTCAGGGTGTACTTGAAGCATGTTACTTGTATTTCTTCCTCCATTTTACCTGGGACATCTTTTACCCTAATTATAATTATTTCCTACACTAATTCTTGCTCTTTTTTCTTTCTTTGTATTTTTGTGACCTGCTCATCTTCTTGCTTAGCAAATGGAAATTCTAGCAGTAAGTGATGGTTCTTGATTTATCAAATATTTAACTATGCCAGTCACCAAATTGTCTTCATCTGTCTCGTCCATTTGTGAAATAATGGTGTCTTGTCATAGACTATTACAGAAATGCTGTGTGCTTTAATTTTGCATCATCTAACCCATTGAACTGTTGGTCCTTTGTAGATAATAGGATCCCGCAGATAGTAGAACATTATAAAGATTATTCCATCAGCACTCGCCTTTATGTCTGTATGTAAAGCAGTATTAATACTGTCTGCACTTTTGACTAGCTTTTTAGATACATAAAAATGGAAGCAAGACATGTATAAGTTAATGCTGCTATTTCATTGCCTTAAGAATATATGGTGTGGTATTTTCTAAAATAGAATAAAAGCTATCTTTTATAAAGGAAACTATTTTTGCCTCCAGGAATAGAATTATTCTCCCCTAAGTCATCAGGCAGTGTAAGCTAAGGGCCATACTGTGCTTATACAATAGAAATACTCATGGTTATGAAAGACTCCATACTTACAGACCACAACTGCATCTTATGGATATTAGATTTTGAATTTAAAACAGTAAAATATCGATAATAAAACTGATCTATGAAACACTGTCTTGTTTTCAAGACATGAAATCTTGTAATGATCCAGACATTTCAAAATGCCTTTTGAATCACTTCACATCCCACCCCACGCCCCTTCTTGGAAAATGCAACTTACTAAAAAGTAAACCTTAAATCTGTGTGAGAGGGGCTACCTGTAAATCCAGAACTCAATGAAGTTTCATCTGCTTTTCATTAGCTTCTTGCTATGTTAGCTTCTACATAATTTTGGCATTTTCTTTAGTAACCAAGTACCTACTTTTAATTTTGCATATTCTATACTGAAGAAATTGTGACTTATTGTTTCTTGTATTGGATAGTAGAAGTTTTTCACTTCCTCAGTATAACACTGTTGCTTACTTTTGTAGGAGCTGGAGTTGTGTCGGAGGCTATACAAGTTGCATTTTCAGTTACTGCTTCTGTTCCAAGCCTATTGCAAACTCATCAGTCAAGTAAAAACAATCAAAAAAGAAGCAGAGGTAATGAAAATCATGCCATTTAGCTTGTAGTTGTTGACATTTTAAAGTCAAACAATTTAAAATACACTTCGGTAACATTTTAATCAGTGGGACATCTTTTTAGAAACTGGAGGAGGGTACCAGCTGTTTTATAGCAAATTATTAAGAGATTTAAGTAGACCTTACAAGAACTTTCTGAGATGTTCAATTATATCTGTGTTGATTTTTGTACATCTTCAAAGCTTTTAAAAAACCAGGAATGCGGGGAGTCCAGTGATGAGGATTTTAAATATTTCAGTAGTGCTCCTGGTGTATTCTAATCAAGATACAATCAAGGCATATCACCTCCACTCAGCAGAGTTCTGTGATGAAGCCCCTTTCCATCTTCCTGGTGTTTCCTATTGCAAACACCATCACTTGCTACCGATTTATTTAACTGTGTCACTGCAGCCACCGTGCAATTCCTCTGCAATCTTCGTTCCCATCCCAAACATAGTTAGTAACATGTTCTAGATGTTTTATGCCTGATTTTTAGTTGTAGTAACTTCAGAAGTAAAAGGTGTTCTTTGGTTGTGCATGTGGTATGCACTTGAAGTTAACTGAGTTAATCTGTATGCATTATGCTATTAAAAATGTCTTCTGAAAGTTCTCCCCTGGGTCTGAAATGCAATAAACAGAGGTAGCAGGGAACAAAATAGGCTGGGTCTTCCTTGACATAGTAGTGAGGAAAATGAAAAAGCTGGGTGAAAGTCTTTGGTTTATGAGTAGTGTAGGAAAAAAGGTTGTTCCACATATTTTTGTAGAGAATGTAATCAGGTTTGTTTCTGTTTGAAGAATGTTGTGGAAGGTTGGCATCACATCAGTCCCACTGCTTGCCTAAGTTAGTCAGATGCAGAATCATGTTCTGAGAGATGCCCTCGTGTTTTGCTCACGCATTGATGCTAAAGCCAAAGACAGTATTGTTATATACAGGCTGCATTACAGTTCCTTTGCTGGGTTACCAGTCATCTTGATTTTTTCTCCATATTTAAGCTGTCCTTGTAGTAACACCATTGCTGTACTTTTCTGTAGTGTTTAACTCTTGTCATTTTAATTGATTAAGTAATGTAGGGAGAAATATGTTTTATGAAATTAAAAGAACTAGGAAGGAAACATCATCAGGGAAAAGCCCAAATACCTAACGTGGATGCTTAGGCCATTAAATTAAATTAACTGTATAATTGAACAACTGCAGCAAATATTTGGGTGTACTTTTTCTGTTTCTCATTCATTATTGTAAAGGAGGGGGGAGGGAATGTAAATCTGATCTGCTGAAAATTAAATTGGCTTAAAATAATGTTTAAACAAGAAAAGGTAACTTATACTCGTTTTAGGTCATAAACATGTCTGAAGAACTTGCTCTATTGGAGAGCTGTCTGAAGGAGGCTGAGGCTGCGTCTGACAGTGGTATTGAAGAAGTTGAAATTGCAGAGGCTTCCCAAGCTAGCACAGAAACAGCTATTCACTCTCTCATTGAAACCCTGAGAAACAAAGAGTTTGTGTCAGCTGTAGCACAGGTCAAGGCTTTCAGGTAAGTGCTTAAGGATTGCTTTCAGATGTTTCTTAGTGGACCTTATTAAATTAAAAACAGGGATAGGCACTATTCCAGGTTTTTCTCAGCTCTTGCTGGATGTCCTTTTCAAAAAGGACAAGCACTGTTGTTTCATTAAAGCTTTTGCAATTTAAGAACAAAAAGCAATACTAGTAGTACTTGTTCTTTAGAATTTATCTCTGAGAAACGATAGTTAATTATCAGGACTCTATGGAAGAAATATTTCTCTTGCATTTTCCAATGCCTTCTGTTCAAATGTCTGTTTAAAGAATATGTAAACATTTAATTTTTCTAACGTTTAAATCCATATTGTGTGTTTACAGATCTATTTGGCCCCACGACATCTTCGGCAGTTCTGAAGATGACCCAGTTCAAACACTGCTGCACATATATTTCCGCCACCAGACACTTGGCCAGACCGGCAGCTTCGCAGTTGTGGGCTCCAACCAAGACATGTCTGAGGCCAGCTCAAAGCTGATGGAACTTAACCTAGAAATCCGAGAGTCTCTACGCATGGTGCAATCCTATCAGCTTCTAGGGAAGATGAGAACAGGAATAAATCTTGTCAGCACTGGATTCTGAACAGCTGTCATTTAGAAAAGAACTGATGATGAAGACACTTCAGATTATTATTGAGCACCTTTCATGAAAAACATAAAAACAAACGTCCAGCAATCCTGACAACCAACGCAATTTTATCGCAGCAAGAAACTCTTTCATCAAAAGTAAAAATCTGAAAATCGAAGTGAACATCCTACTTGACTGCTCTTTCTACACAGCAGCCTGTGTGGCAGTAGTATTTTTTTATTAAATTTATCTATAAAAACTACATGAAAGGAAAAGGGCTTAAATGTAATGCATACATATGCATTATTTTCTGTTGTAACAGAACTCTAAATGATATTTGCAGTAACAGCCTCTACAGGTTGAATCAGTATCGCAGGTGGGATGAGGCTAAAATCAAGGCTGGTTTATTTTGGCTGAAGACCTGCAAGGCTTCCTGGCTTTTCCAGCAGTAGTAGATATAATCATCAACTAATACCTAACGAGACACTTTGCAACGTCATGAAGAATGTGCGGTCCAACATGAGTAGAATGACTTACGACTGCAAAAACCATTGACTTCTCAGTGTTTTATTTGCTTTTGTTGTCTGTAATAAGGAAATTATGTGTGTGAGTTAGAATGTATGGCTATGTGACAGTTTGTTTTTTGAAGGTATGGATGATTGTTAAATAAGGTCTCAGAGCATGCTTAAAAGAGCTGCAAGATTATTTTTGAAGAAATTTTATTTTATTAGATCTAATCCTCATAGTGTGTAAATGTTAGGACATTTAATAATATTTTCAACTGGGATTTCCCAGTGTTTCTAAAAGAAATAATATATCTGTTAACTTTATTGGAATGCTGCTCAGTTCTCTGACCAGTGCTTATGTTACAAATATTGATAACAACTAACCAAAAAGTAGCTGCCTGCAGAGACTTTAAAATGTATATTAAAGATATATGCTGCCCATCAGCAATTCTCATTAGAAGTTAACTTATTTTATTCTGTATATATTCTAGAAACTGTATAGTGCAAAACCAGTATTTTTCTTGTAAATTTGTGCAATGCACTGTTAAAACAGTAGGTGTATAAAGCTATGAGGGGAAGGGAGGTTCCCTCGTGGTAGTCACATGCAGTACTTGCAGTCTGAGTGGTCTGCAGGGTTTGAAGAGTTTGAATGCACGTATATGTGTCTTCATGACTCAACTGCAGCCTAAGGAATTGGGACTATATAGAAAGAAAAAATAAATGACTGACTACCAAAACATGCAAACAGGCAATATACTCATAGTTCAGTGTCAAAAGTCTGTAGCATAAAACAAACTGGATTCTGTTGAAACCAATAGCATTTTGTAGAAAAAAAAAAAAAAGAGAAAAAAAAAACAGGAAAAAAAGAATGTAGTCCCACTATTCCTGTGATTTGAAAGGAACACCCAGTATTTTTATATACATCTCTTACCCACTGTGATTTTTTTTTTTAATGGGCTCTAATTCCAGAGTTTAGAATGTAGAATTGAAATTCTTAGCTCTGCCTTTTTGGGGGAATTAGACCCCACTAGAAATGTAATTATGCTGAAATGCATTAATTGAAGGCACTGTGCACACTGTTGGACTGCTGACAGTAGTTATGTTATCCTAACAAGTTCTGTAACTGGTCAAGGCACATCCATATTCACTGTATTTTTTTTCCCTGTCCCTGATAAAATTGAATTATTTTGATGGTTTTGTGGTACTGTAGATGGTGTTCTTAATTATTTAATTAGTATTTATCAGGGATAAGTAGTTTTATTTAGGGGCACATTACACTTTTATTTACATCATCTTTTACCAGCTTTTTTTGTAAAAATAAAAGACATTGTATCTGTCATGTTGTGTATTTTTACAAGCTAGAGTTTAAATACTTTAGCTAACCAAACACTGACAACAGAGGCCTGGGTGCCCTGAAGTCATGTTTTTTTCCTTTTATATCCTGTAATTGCAGCAGCATTTTCCTAGGCATCTTCTGAAACTGTTAATGGATTTCTCATGAAACTCAAACCTGAATTCATGTATGTCATTCTTTATGCTTTACATCTTCCTCTATGTATAATGGTTAGTGGAACCTGCCCTATGGAGCAGAAGCACACCAGCTGACTGTCTGTGATATTGCTTTGACTTCGTGAAGCTTTTCAAAAATTACTCCTCAACTACTGCATAAACTGCCACCCTGCATTACCTGATGCCAGCTCTGTTCCAAATCTGAAGCTATGGTAAAGGGGTCTAGAAAAAACCAAAACATCAGAGAGCTCCAGTAAGATGCAGCAAAGATAGCACTGACTGAGCCAATGTGCAAAAGAATCTCTTCGTGGAAAAGCTGTACAGGGCAAGTTCAAAATATCTTTGAAGAACTGGCAGCATGAAGGCTGTTCCTTTCCACTTTGCATAATCACATAGGTCAGGAGTTGCTTCCCTTCTTTCTGCTGAGTCTGGGAACCAGTGCCCATGACACACAGTGCGTGCTGTCAAGGACATGACAGGGCAGTAAAGTTGAAAAGAACAAGAGAAATACAGCACTTTGGCATCGAGCAGTAAAAGCACTGAATATATTTATGAAGAGGGACGACATGTAGAGCTACTATGGAACTGAGCAATGCTATAGGATAAAGGAAAGCTTGTTTACTATGGCTGCCCACTCTACTCCTCCAAGTCACAAAACCTTGCAGTAGCTAATGAAAGCAGGGGTGGTGGCTCTTTTCTATCTGCCCGGGGAACCTTCATCAGCTGCTTGCTTGGACGAGTTGCTGAAGCACAAAGTAAGTTCACATCAGGTAGGCCTGTTCTACATCCTATCAAGCAGAACCAACTGCTCCTCTGACTGTGCTTAGTGGGGATGACAACCCTGAAATTGTACTAAATTTCAGTTTGGGCTATTACTGATAATAATCACATAAGAGTCACCATATTCACAGCAAGTAATCCTCAAAGCAATGCATGTGAGAGTACAAGTAGGAAGCACTTGACTGCTCATATTCCCATTAGTTGCCATATGACTTGATAAGACATGGCACAGAGCTTCAGTTCTCAGACTCATTATCCATGTGCACAGATTCATCCCCGTCAGTCTCTCACTGCATCCATCAGGAACAGACTAAAGCCATTTGAATGGGGAAGGCAAACAGGAAAATGTATTGAAGAACACCCTTAGAGGAGAATATGCTCAGAAGTTAGAAGACATCCCAGATCACAGCTGCAACTGCAAGCTGAGGCAGTGTGGCTGAATGGCTTGCAGAAAGGGCCCCAGCTGATTCCTCCTCGAGCTGGAGACTTGCCACTGCTCATTACAGTACCTGCAGGTGAGTACAAGGCACACACACCTACAGAAAGCTGCCCAGCTGCAGGTGTACTTTTCAAGTTGATTAGGGCAAGGATGAAACTTGCTGTGAAAGCCTGAGTGAGCTGGTAAAGCAAGGGGTATTTCCTTTTACTGTGATACAGGGAAAAATGCTTCAGGTAGAAGTATGAAATAAAACAACTTGTTCCCAGAATGCCTCATGCTGCTATAATAATGAACGTGGTAAGAATAAATAAAATTACTTGGCAATAAATTGGCACTGAGGCATTAAGCCTTAGTCACTGCAGCAGGTTCAAGGGGCATATTGAAATAAAGCAGGACTTTAGAACAAGATGAGTTAAGCCTACAGGATTAACACTCACTGCCCCTCACAACAGACATGTTTGTACAAGGGATATTGTTTGCCTATCCAGCTCCTACTTGGGGGATGCAAAAGCACCTGGCACTGAAGCTGTTAAACAGCACAGGCTCAGAATGGTTCTCCCTTTAGTCTTTAAAATAGTGGTCTCCAGTAAGTTAGGTACAGGTGTAGATAAGTTTGTAATAGCCAAGATAAATCACTCATTTCAAAGAGAAGCTACCTCTAGAGTTCTGCAAAAGGCTTTGTGCACTATGGTGTTTTATTTCAAAATTAGTGTTCAGTAGCATTCTCAGAAAAGTATGTTTTCCTCAAAGTTTACCTGACTCCTTAGCTAAAGGGGAGACTGGGGGTGGCAGTGTAGGTTTTAGTAGCTTTTGAATCTGCTCAGATAGTGATGCTGTAGTTAGTCCCAGTCAGCTTGTAACACTGTGCTGAAGCATGGTGTCCCTACAGAGGGCATCACCACTGACAGCACCAACAGCCCACAGAGAGCATCCTCTGGGAGTGAACAGTGCTGCTTCTGCCATTACTGCCAAACAGCAGGAGTACAATTCCGAGTTGGAAAACCAACCCCAGAAGAGTGTGGGAGTTTGATCCTTCCCTGATGGCAGGAATCTAAACCGTAACTAGATTAAACTCCTGAAGTCATCTATGCTTCATCTGTGGGTTGGAGAGGAAGCCAGGGAGATGCAGTATTGTACCTTGAGCCTCTGAAGTGTCACTTTGCTTGCTAAGCTTGCAAAAGAAAGATGAGCAACACATTTACTGAGAGACCATAACATCACTGACTCCCTTCCTTGGCATTTTGTGAAAACTATCCCTGAAAAGCTTTATTTGGCTTTAGTCTACAGACAAGAACACCATGTTAGCTAAATGCAGACCAGCTGTACCAATAGCAGTGGCCTAGTTCTTACACAGCTTTTCTCAATCATTTTCTAATGATGAAAAGCAAGTGCAGGATACTTTCTACATGGACTAGAAGTGGATACAGTAAGTGAATACTATTATGTGTTTAGTTCATGAATGATGCTCTAATACCAACTGTAGATGTTGATTTAATGTTAACTTCAAGTGTTTGATTAGTTCAAGAGTAGGAGCAGTAACAGAAACGGTATCCACCTGAGATTCTACAAGGTCCTGAGTCAGCTGCTTCCAAAACCATCATCTATTTACAAAACACTTGTGGGCTCTTCCCCTATGCAAGTTACAGGATTTACAATATACACCCTCTGAGCTGAGCACAAACCCACCTGATCATTTGAGTATGCTTTGCAATACTTTTATTTTCATGCTTTCCTAGCTACACCTCACCAAGTATCTTTAACAATACCAGCAACAACAAAAAAAAATCTCCTCTACTTGTAGTTTTCTAGAAGAGCCCCGAACAAAACAAGCAAAAAAATCCCTATCCCACTCAGATGATGTATTTGAAACTGAATGTGCTATCGCAGGAGAGGCGTTTCCCTTTGCATCTGCCACAGAGGTCCTGGCGGTGAGGCCTCTTGGGATCCACGTGGCGCATCTTCACGGGGCAGGTGCATCGCGTCTGCTTGCAGCTCTGAGGGAGAAGGCGGCGGTCGGGGAGGGCGGCCAGACCCCAGGGCCGCCCGGCCCGCAGCAGGGAGGGCCGTCCCTTACCTGGCAGGTGATATCCTCCACACGGTACGGGTTGTAGGACTTCTGGCAGGTCCGGCAGAACTGCCGGAAATAGACCTGGGGGGGAGGCCGGAGTCAGCAGGGGGGCGGCGGCGAGGGGGCCGCGCGGGGGCGATCCGAGCCCTACCTTGTTGGTGCCCTGGACGCACCAGACGTAGGCGCTCTCCCAGCGGATGTTGCAGGCCTTGCAGTGGTAGTACCCGTACTTCTGCTCCAGAAACTGCCAGAGACAACTGTTATTCGACGGGGCGGGCACCTCCCGGGCCAACCCGGCCCCGCTCCGCTCCCCCCCGGCCACCCCTCACCTGGAAGCGCAGGCGGGTCTTGCCCGCCGACGGCTCCCGCTTCTGGGGTGCGGCCGGCGGCTCCGCCGGCTCTGCCCGCGCTGCCTCTGCCGCCTCTACCTTCTCCTCCTGGCCCGTCTCCGTCTCCGCTGGCGGCTCTGGGGTGGTGGCCGGGCGCTGCTCCAGCGGCTCAGCGCCACCCTCGGGGGGCTTCTCCCAGCTTGCCCGCACGGCGGCCGCCTCCGCCTCCCGCTGCTCTCTCAGCGCGGCCGCCTCCGCCTCCCGCTGCTCTCTCAGCGCGGCCGCCTCCGCCTCCCGCTGCTCTCTCAGCGCGGCCGCCTCCGCCTCCCGCTGCTCTCTCAGCGCGGCCGCCTCCGCCTCCCGCTGCTCTCTCAGCGCGGCCGCCTCCGCCTCCCGCTGCTCTCTCAGCGCGGCCGGTTCCTCCTCGACGGCCGCCGCCGCCGCCTTGTCCTGCCGCTGCGCCCGCCGCTCCGGCTCCGCGCTCGGCTCCTCCAGGAAGGCGGTGAGTCTGCGGGACGCCATGGGCGAGTAGACGGCAATGGTGCGGGGGAAGCGCACGGCGCGGGTGCTGGTGGTGGCGGGGCTGCCCAGCTCCTGCTCCGCCTCGCGGGGCCGCGGCGCGGCGGGGCCGGGACGGCGGCGCAGCAGCGTGCGGGGCCCGAGCGAGCACTGCACCGAGGCGTCCTGCCGCGGGTTCACCTGCACGCCCACCTCCTTGGTGTTGGCCTTGCGGAGCCGCGGCGTCAGGTTGGGGTTGACCTGGGACAGGATGGCCTTCAGCTGCGCCCGCTGGTAGTTGTCGAAGTACTCGGCGGCCGCCGCCGCGTCCCCGTAGCCCGAGAAGTAGCCGCTACCCCGGGGCCGCCAGCCGCCCGCCGCTCCCCCTTTGCCCTTGGGCGGCGGGTAGCGGTAGGAGTAGGGGTGGTAGGCGGTGTACAGGTAGCTCGCCATCCCCTCCTCCGCCATCGCACCGTACCCGGAGTACCCTCCCTCCAGGGGCGGCCTTAAATACCCCCGGGGCGGGGACGGGCTTCCCCCGCCCCCGACGGGTGCCGGCTTTGT